>NW_015150994.1:324536-334006 GCF_000732505.1 Cyprinodon variegatus | reverse complement strand
GAAACAGGGCTCCTATAATTCTCGCTGTGTGCCACTGTGTCAATGTAACCTTTTCTCTCCTTGTCCCTGCTGTAAACAACAATATTTTCTTATCGTCTCTATGGTGTCCTGCCCACTTTGGTTCTAGTGTTTCTGATGACCTTTTGACTCCCTGGGGAGGTCCCTTATCACACACAGGCGGCCGCTTGCAGACCAGTTTGAGCATTATCCTGTCAGCGGAGCAGATAAAGCTGCACTTGACAGAAATATATTTTTTCTTATGACTGATCGCTTCACTCCCATTGCAGACGAATAGCTTCATTGTTTTGGCCATCATCCTTGGCTGGCAATAAAAGCTGAACCCTCTACTTTCATCTACCCATCACTGTAATGGGGTGAGGAAGCATATTTACAGAGACATTGCTTTTATTGCCTAGAGGAATCCCCTAGTTGGTAAAATGCCACTATAGTGATCTAGTAGGATTATCACTGTATTGGATATAGGGTTTATGTTCACAGGGAGAGACAGTGCTGACGGAGAAAAAATAAATGTTGTATAGATTAAATTATAGACCCGGGCTTTTTGGTATGAGGGCAATTTAACATCCATTAAACAGTGAGCTTGAAAGCAGTGTTTTAACTAACAAGGAGCTGTAAATTGAATTACAAATATGATAAAGATTTATTTATGGGATAAAAGAGGATATTTTAGTTTCCACATGCTTTTATTACAAACTTTTATAGAATCTGTACTCAGTATTGAATATTTAAATCCACTTATGACTATGTTTTGTTTATTAAGCATGTTTATCTTTAGACAAACAAAATGCAAAAAGAAAAAGAACAACTCAAAAAACATGTGTAGAAATATTTACTTTTAGCTGTGATCATTCTGTGTTTGGATTGAGAAATTGAGATTGAAAAATAAATTCACTTTTGTTTTAAATTATGACCCACCTGGTAATATCATCAGGCAAAGTTAAAGCTCACACTTTCACTAGCTTTCAATTATTTAACCTCAAAATATTTCAGCACCTAAAATTCTGTCATTTTCAGAAGAGAGGCTCCTCAAGGATGTGTGCTCAGTCCTTTGCTGTTTACACTGTGAATGCACCACTGTGCCTTCACACTTATACTCAAAGCAAGAGAACCTGATTTAAAGATATGGCTATTTAGTAGTGGGACTCATTTATGGCAATGATTAGTTAATGTACAAAGAGATGGTTGGAGTGCCTCAAAAAAGCTGCTTCCCAGAGTAGAGCTGCTAACATCAGTTCTTAATTATATCACATCCCCTGCTAAGGCAGTAGCAAAAATCAGATGCAGTAACCTCTTTTTATTCTGAGGAGGGCACTAAAAGCAGAGGATTTCAAAAAATGTGCAATAAATAGTCAAATGAATGCCTGTAACTGTCAGAATGGGTCTAATATGTTTGACCCACAGGAAGAAGCACTTCATAGAGACCGAAAAAGATTTAACAGTTTATTGTCAGGAACTGGAATTGTCAGGTTCCAGCGGTCTGGTGAACTGGAAGCGGAAGCTCTAAGAGGAGATCAGAGTGGTGAGTTCAAGGACTGTGGGAAAACTGGTCGAAGGTCTGAATACAAAGTTTCTTGGACTCACTGTGGTAGTAGGGAGGGTTTCTGTGATCCCGTTTGTGGAGGCTTGGTCTGTAGAAGGCTTGGTTTGTTGGAGGGTGGACAGGCAGACTATGGGAATCCTGAGGAGCAACTTAGCAGACTGACTCTTGATTCCTGAAGGGCTCAGCGTTCAGATGAGATTTGTCTCCTTTTCTCAGTTTGATGAGTGTTCCCCTTCCAAACTTGAAGGGCCAGCTTATCCAGAGGATCTGGGAAATCCTGCCAGAGAATCAAAGACAAAATAAGGTTAGGAATGAAGACCTCTGAAGACACTTAGACTCAAAGTAGACTCAGCAACTCAGAGGGGCTAGAGTACCCAATACTGGCAAACACTCTGGCGAGGAAGTGAAGACAGTCTGCTCCTTAAATACTCCTCAAGGACTGATGACCCAATAGGCTGTAGGTGTGAGGTGAGAAGAACAGGAACAACCTCCAGACCAGCAGAGGACAATGGCCCCATTTAGTGGGTATATGGCGAAACTGCAAAAAAGCATAAACAAGCCCCATAAACTGGAATCCTAACAGTAACATTTAGATAGTACAGTTTGCTAGCAGCAAAATGGAAATTTAGGGGTAAGTAATCCTTTAATGTGTTCACCCATTTGTGTTATTTATATATTTGATGATTGTTCTCCGTTGTTACTCCCTGGGAGTGAAGTCTTAGTTTTTGGCATGCTATTATGTAAACAGATTAATCGGTATCCTTTTTATTGCCATATGTTTATGTAGCAGTGTTTGGAACACATTTCTCCCAGTTCTTACTCTTACTCTGTTCTCCTTTCTGGCAGACAATTTTTTGATTTTGTGTATAAAATATAACATTTACATAGTAAAACTGTACTGATCATAAACGGAAAAAAAAGTCATTAAAAATATATATTTTTTAAGTAGTTTCCCCCTGACACTAGAACATGACAGTAGATCTGATCAGGCTGATAGAAATCCAAACTGGTTTCTGTTATGATTGGTGAGTGTCCCATCAATTCTGGAGCAGGTGTTTAACCCTACTCTTTGGCTTTGGCTGCTGTATAACCTGCCAAGAGACAATTATCCTTCAGCTCAGTGCCAACCGTAAACTCTGTTTTAAACATAAAAAAAGGAGAGTATTAAAATGAGCCAGACTTTTAAAATCAGCCCATGCCATGCAGCCCAATGTTAAGAGCGCAGCTGCTTTTGCTGCTCTTCTGTTTTAGGGTTTAAGTCTTTGGAACAAAACCAGAGATTTTTTGGTGTACATATATTTTCAAAAATATTTCCATCATTTAATATATGACCTGATAAATCTGTTGGTTTATACACTTGAGGTTGGAGTTAATAAGTTTAAGGTCCTAGACAAAAAACGTGTCATTTATAACAATAGAAGTAACAGAGCGTTTAATATTTTACCCGATTTACTAAGATTGACAGTTTCCAGTGTTTTAGTGGATGTTTTAAACCAAAGTTGACTGATAAATAGACGTACATAAAAAAAAAAAATGACTGAATGACCATAGCATGATGCTCCCGCTACCTTGTTTCACTCTGGAATTTTTTTTTTGCAAGTTTATATGCTGTTTTCACTCTAAACATACTCTAAACATACCTTTGACTTGATCGAAATTAGATCTAACAGACAGGGGCCAAATCTAACAAATGTCAATAGAATACTGATCCAAATAGCAAAATAAAGAAACCATATGAATATAAATGTTTATATTTATAAAAATTTGAATGCTACTGTATTTATTAACTTCAGTTCTAATCAGATCTGTAAAGTTTGAACTGACTGATCAAATGACTTTACTTATTTGATGCTTTTTTGTTGATTTTAGCCTTCCCTGCACAAACAAGTTAAGCATAAATTATGTAGTGCAGAGCAAATTGTTTAGTGGGGATTTTTTTAACTGCATTGTCCATATCAGTCATTGACAACAAAATGGATTCTTGTTTTGCTCTCATACAGTATGACCCATGCTACACCAGCACATATATCCACAGAAAGGGTCTTTTAAACCTAGTTTTGTTTAACTTTTAAATTTGAAAGATTGTTCTTTGAATGATGGGAAAACATCTACTGCTTCACTATTACTACATAACATTTGCTTCTAGAATAAAAACATTATCTAAATGGACTTGTATTTGGAGCTAATGATCTTTATCCACTTTTATTTTCAATTCCAGGTTTTAAAAAAATAATAATAATAATTCCTACATCATGAATCCACCATGACTCATTCTTTGACTTATATTTTTAATATATTTTTATTTATTTATTGTTTTTTTATTATTTTGTAAACACTTAATATTATATTTATATTATTATATTTTTTTACCATAAGTTTATTGTTGGCCAAATATTTGCACAACATATTTTTGAATAAAATAAACCTATTTTAAAATACATGCATGTCATTTTTAATACTTCAATTAAAATCGTCAAAAATGACAAAAAAAATCAGGATTTTATTTTTCAGCCATATCGCCCAGCCCTACGTGTAGTACTTCAGAATGTTATTTACTTTATAGAAACACCAAACTATTATCAATCATTTGTAACTTAGCCAGCAGAGTTCCAGTCAAGTATATTTTTCTTCTGATAATAGAATGCTAAACTATACACTTCAAATAAAGAGTGAAGACCTCTCACCCGAGAACAAAAACGTAGACATTTCCAGGTCTCTATGGATACAAGTTATTCCAAATTACTCTTTTCTTTATTGGTTTTGTTGTTTTCCCCTCCTGATATAGAGGCCATGTGTGTTTTGTCTGCCTTCAGCAAATAACATGAACAGCAGATGACCCAGGAAATTAGCAGATCTTCTATTCATGGGAAGGAAAACCCACTTTGCAGTACCAAGCAGGGATCAAATCATCTCAGTCCTAAGCCTCCTGCTGGATAATTGTCACTCAGATATGCCATAATCAAACTCCATGCCGTGGAATTTTACTCTTTTAAATGCTGGCTTTTGATTAATCCTTCTGGGTGGTAAAAGCTTCAGGGACTGTTCACATAGAAAAAGTTCAAAGTCAGCAGACAACTCATAAATCAGAGATTTTAATGTCTGGATGGTGTAAAAATAAAACAACCTCCCACATCTAAACATACCAGAACAAGTGAAGAGACGAATGCCTAAAATGAGCCATGCATCTTTTGAAAACACACAGGATCCTTGCGGAAAACGAATCCCCAGCTAATTTGGACCGATTGTCAAGGCCAGTAGCTGTCTGAATGTGATTATTTTAGACTATACAACACTTTAGATAATTTAGTCATCTGCAATTTGGAATCAAGTTGGAATTAACACCATCAATCATAAGTCCAAGCCACATAACAACGCTGGAAAAATGTAGCTAGCTGAGACAGATAGGAAGAAAGCGGCTATGATTAGATTCAAATTCAATGATCTATCATAAATCAATCAGACAGGCTTCCTTTGAATTATTTTCATCCAAAAGTAATTTATCAAACAAACTTGGTCAAAAAGAATCCCACACTGTCTGATTAAAACTCAAGTCAAATATGTCTGTTTGAGTGTTTCACATCAGCCTTATTTTGGAACATGGGGACTTCACTAAAATGTCAGTGAAGAGGCTAATATCTACTGCTGTATATGTAGGGGAGTGGCAGCCCAGTGGTCGGGGTATTGCTCTTGGAATCCAGAGGTTCTGAGTTCAAGCCCCACTCCCATGGACTCCCTGAGCAATACCCTTAACCCCACACTGCTCCCCGAGGGGATGGATTAAATGCAGAGAGTAAATTTCGTTGCTCTGTACTTGTAACAGTGTAATGACAATTAAAAAAGCTGAGAGCTGAGCTATTTTAGAGAAAACTTCCCAACATATTGGTCATTAAACCTGTTGTCCTTGTTTCTTTAAGGCATTGGTAGACTCCATTGTACACTATGAGCTGCTCCTGAAATAGACGCAACACTGCCCACCCCTCAAGGTGTCATGATTGGTTTAAGCGATCTGACCCACATGCAGAGAACCACTCAGAGACCAAGGGAAAACGTTTAACAGGTTTATTAAATGTAGATGAATAACAGAAGTTGGATCTGTAACTCAGTGGACTGGTGAACCGGAACTGGAAAGTCTGAAGGGGAGATCACAGTGATCAGTTCAGGGACTGTGGGAAATTTGACTGAGGCTTGAATAATACTGGAGAGGGACTCACGTTTGAGGGGGCTCTTGTCAATCCTTGATTCCAGCTTGTGGGAGTTAATCCAGAGAAGAGGGAACTCGTTTGGAGGGCGGACAGATAGACAAGAGTTGGACCCAGAGGAGTAAAGGAGCGGACTGTCAATTGGATTTCCGATTAAAACTTGACCGGAGCATGTGGAAGTTTTCCCCTGCTCTGTGTGTACTCAGTTAATCCTTCCAGGGGGAGAAGGTCCAGGTATCCAGTTATTCAGGAAGGCTTCCTGCCGAAGAGCAAAGACAAAAACTAGGTTCAGACTCAGAGAAACAAAGCTTAGGTTAGACTCTGCTAATCAGTTTGGCTAGAGTACCCAAAACTGGCAAACACTCTGGCGTCGAGGTAGTGACAGTCCACTGCTCAAATACTCCTCCTGTAATGATACAACGAGCCACAGGTGTGCAGGGAGGCCAAACAAGGACAGGGCACCACCTGGTGGTGGAGAGAGAAAAACAAACAAACAACCCACCCAAACTGGATTCCTAACACAAAGAAGTATGACATTTTTTTTTTAGATGTATATTGCCGTGTTTTCATTTAAAATGAGGGAAAAATAATTATGGAACTATTTTTTCTTAATGGAGATATGCCATTTTTCACACAAAAAAAAATGTTTTTATAAAAGTTTTTTGGGCACCAGAATGTGTCATAACTTTTTGTTTTGGACCAAAAGTTTGACTAAGTGTCAGTCAAATATAGTATGTTTTAATCATATAGTATATTTTTCAGATATAGTATAATATTTAAAAACATTAAAACTGTTCAAACAGCAACTACACCCTCCATTAAAAAAAACAAAAAAACAACAACAAATGTTTCACAAATGTAGTGAATGGCTGAAGATTTCCATTATATGTCTTTGAAATTAAGCCCTTAAGTAGAGGAGAAACAGGTGCAAACAGTAGAGCAAATGAGGAAACACAGGTGCAGAGGTTTTACAAATTAAGAAAAGGCTTTGTTTGAGGAAAATATGGTAAAACAAGGGAAAACACTGGAAATAAGAGGAGACCGAATCAAACAATCCACATTTAATGACTAGAGAAAGTAAAGTAAATGCTAACAAATATGAAGGCTAGAAAACCCACCAAACTTGGGCTACGTTCACACTGCAGCCTGAAGTGAGCTAAATCCGATTTTTTTTGCCCATATACGACCTGTATCTGATCTTTTCATGGCAGTCTGAACAACACAGATCCGATTTTTTCCAATAAGACCCAGGCCACTTTGCTATTTGGTCCTAAATCCGATACGAATCTGATCTTTTCAAATGCGACCTGTGTGTGAACGGCCAGGTCGCATTCATCCGATCTGAACGCCATTAATACCCGACATAGGTCACCATACTGCGTCTTGCTACACAGAAGTGGCAACAAAAACAACAACCATGGCAGAGGATGATGCGGAGAGCAGTATTTATGTTAAACCATATTGAAATTAATGAGTTTTTATGGTCCGAAAAGACCGCTAGATGCGCGCCGGCACTATCATCCATGTTTACAGGGCACGCTAGCCTGTGATGTCATTGCGTCCTCTACTACGCATTCGGGACACTTGCATTGTATGACTGCAGTTTACACAGGCGATCATATAAAAGTCGCATATATTTGGAAATATGAACGGCAACGAAAAAAGAAATCGGATTTCACAAAAAAATCGGAATTGAGCATCAAGGCCTGCAGTGTGAACGTAGCCTAATATGGCAAGCTCTTAACGGCAAAAATAACAGTGTATGGCAAGACCAAAAAAGACAAAACTAATAAAAGGCTAGAGCCAAAACGAAAACCATAAATCCTTAAGAATTCTTTCAAATATAACCGAGCATGGAAAAAGTACAAAAGAACAGATAACCTTAAAACTCAAAGCTCAAAATGAAAAATAAAATCGAAACGGACTCAAAAGAACCCCAAAACCATGTTACGTTGCAATTGTGACGTTGCAATTGTTTTTTCAACATCAAATTTATAATGCAGCACGGGTCCAGTCTTCTGTATAAACAATGTAAAGCTATAGTAGAAAAAGGTGAGAGCAGTGGATTTACTAGCCTCAAAGTCTATAGAAAGACGATAGGACAGAAATGGGCAAGTAAAGTTGAAACTAACATTTAACAAGCAGTTAAATCTTCCTGTACTGTAATTTCAATCATCTGTATTCTTTATTCTCTCTATTATGTTTGGACAAACTTTGTCAGCATGTTCCAAAACTTTGTGGCATAAAAGTTGCAAGAGTGGTTTTCTTTCCAGAAACAGTAGGGGGAGTAGACAGACCCCTCAACAGTCTGAATTAACACTTAGATTATCAACGCAGGGACTTAGAAGAGGATTTACCAAAAGCAAAAGTGCTGCTTTAAGGTAAACATGGTAATGAAAAGCTCTTTCAATTAAGAAAACTACTGTTTCTGATTGATTGGCCTAGTCAAAGTTCCATTTTAAAATCTGTGGGGGCTCACCTAAAGTGGACAAATCTGGCAGATGTGTTTTTTTAGAAGGAGTAAGCAAATGTTGCCTAATAAAATATTAATTTTAAATCAAATTTTTACTTCTTAGAAGCTGTGCGTCAACCTTGGTTTGAAGACATAGTTCAGAGGAGCAGCACTGTTGTTTACAAACCATCTTTCAAGCCTCTGACGCGTTTTTCCTTTTCTAACAGTGGCATTTTAATGATAAATGAGACGCTGTGGGCGATGAAATCAATGTATCTCTGCTGTTACTTTAGTCTCAGCTCTCACCCACTAATGAACTGTGAGTTTCCCAGTCTGGCTCTTTCCGCCTCCCAAAAACAGCGCTAGGAGATACTAGAGAGGGGAGATTTCTCCGAGCTGTCAGTGGCACCGGGAGGATTAAACCCTGAGACCCGGGAGGAAAGACGCACAGCAGACCGCCTTCATTACTCCCTATCAGGGGCAGCTGCGTGGATACCATGAGGTAGAAAGTAGGGGATTTACACTGGGAGAATTTGGGAATTAACATCCTGCTTTCTTTCACCTGTTCCATTGGAAAACGAGCCGAGAGGAGGAGAATGGAGCTGCGGGGTTTCAGGTAGGAGGCAGATTTGGCGATGTGGAAATGTGTTTGCGCCTTATAAGTTGATACTGGCCGCCTCGCGCCTGTCGGCACGAGGTGACTGGGAGCCGCGCGGACTGGGCTCGGTATCATTGTAGAGGAATATATTTAAAGTGTGTTACAGCAATAGGTGGAGAGGCGCGAGACGTTTGACATCTACCAGCATTTTCACTTCATTGTGTGTATATATATATATATATATATATATATAAACGTGGCGTGTGCGCGTTTTGTCACTATTAGAACTTCTCTATTGATGATTAAAGGAGTTGAATTGTTTTGCTTTTTAATTGGCGTATTGGTGCCACCAGTAGTTCTGTTCAGAGGTTTGCTGCACAATTAATGAACACACACACAAATACAGCTCTTCAAAAATGTGTTTTACTCTTCATACGTCTTTTTTTTTTGTCTTTACATTTGATTAGACATTTATGGAAAAGGATTAGGGCCACTGAAAAAAGTTAACTGATTTTTAACTTTTATTTCTGTATAATATAAGAAAAAAAGTCAGAATTCTGACTTTAATCTAAGAAATCTCATTTTTTTTTTCTCAGAATTCTGTCTTTTTTTCCTTAGAATTCTGGCTTTTTTTTTTCCTTAGAATTCTGGCTTTTTTTT
>NW_015150994.1:316193-324002 GCF_000732505.1 Cyprinodon variegatus | reverse complement strand
ATTTTGACTTTTTTCCCCCCCATTTATAACTGAAAATATATTTTAAAAAATCATTTAATGTAATTTGAGTGCCTCTTCTGGAAATTACTCCTTTTTAGCTCTTCTTTTAGAGATGGTAAACTGGTTAGGTGTTGACTGCTCCTGTAGCTAACATGCAGTCAGCTGCTTCATAAAAATACCACTTTTTGTTTGCATATATAAAACAAAAACTATAAAGAAGTAATGGTGTACATTTTGCTTTAGACAAAATCAGTGACAACTAGAATATTGTAAAAATCGTCAATAACTCTCTATTGTTTTAATATTTAAGCTAGAGAAAAGTTCTGGATTGACTTTTTAGCTAGCAAACTTAGATTTATTTTAATATTGTCTTATTAGATGTTTTGAGGATTGATCCTCTCTAAGTCTGTGAACCATGTGAGTGCAGAATAGGACAATAGAAGTCATTGCTAATAAAGGAAAGCTACATAAATGCTTTTTTCAGGGGAAAAATGTATAATCTCTCAGCTTTTCTGTTTTGTGTGTTTAATATTCTTCATATTTTACAGTTCAAATCCCATCAAACATTTGTATAAATTCAGCGAGTCAGTGGTGTAAAGTATTCATGGATGAAATTTTGATTCCGGAAATGGGGGACGCAAGTCATTTTTAGATATAACTCTTATATACAATTTAAAGGTGTTTTTTAGTAGTTTTTCTGTTTGTTTTCTCCACTTTCTCTTCCTTCTCTGCTATTCCTCTCCTGACAAAATATTGTGATGCATGACATGAACAATTGGACAATTTGAGGTGCAACAATCCATCTAGATTAAAAACACATAGTTTTACAATTATGATCATGGATATATAAAACAACATTCATAGATTGTATTTGGTCATTTCTTGATTATGCTACTAATAATAATATATAATACATAGTATTTTTCAGCACCTTTAAAAAAAACAAACACACTTCACAAGGTTATTGAAAGCTTTATAATTCGAAGGAAGATCTTGAAGTGGATATGTGGCTTGTGGGCGTTATAAACTCAGGGAAGCGAGCTTCAGATTGAGCTGCGGTTTTCCGCTTGGCCCTAGTGCTCAACGAGTGTCTGTGCACTGTAGCGAAGGATTGTTTTTTGGACAGTAGAAAGTGCAGGGAACCAAAACAAACTTTTGAAAAATTAGGGGACAAGTGCCCCATTAACCCCAAAGAGAACATTAATGTTGGTCTGACAGCAGTATTAGTCTGAAGTTTTACCAAAACTTCAGAACGAATCTTTTATTTTGTAACTAATCTTTTATTTTATTTTTTTAAGAATCTTTCATTTTTTCAATCACTCTCTTTAGTCAGGCTCTCTGGTATCCTATACCTCCCCTATTTTCCCAGTCCTCATCCTTTATTATCTTCATTTCAAGTTCAAATTTCCCTTTATATACTATATATCCTTATAATTTTATTCTGATTTGTTTCAGACAGAAATAACTAACTACTACCGTAGTTTCCCGATACTATAAATTTTAACCTAACAGCCATCATGTTGTGCCATATTTCTTGAAAATTAAGCAGGTGCAGCAGATCATTAAGGTATACAAGCAGTCCCTTGTAACCCAATTGCAGAATTGAAGCTGTAGAAGTATTTTTTTTTTTTTTTTTTTTTTTAAAGTTTAATTCAATTCTGTTTATTAATATGGGTCCAAGCCACAACATGTCATCTCTAGGCATTTTACAGAGACAATTCAACAAAATCACACAGTCTGATTGGTTCAAAGTTTTCTATCTTATGAAAACCAGTTGATTGCATTGATTCATTCTCCAGGATGGTGTCACAGCCAAACAGGAACAGACGAGGCAAAGCTACTATGAGAAAAAGCAGAGAGAGCATAACGTTAGAGATTATGCTCTAACTAACAGATTCTGCAGAGTAGGAGAATAGAGATAGAATGATGAAAAAGGGGTCTCTATGTCCTCCGGAAGTCTAAACCTATAGCAGCATAACTATAGAGATAGCTCAGGATCACCTGAGCCCATCTAACAATAAGCTTTATTTAAAAGTAAAATTTTAAGCCTACCCTGAAGACAAGAGGAATGAAGCGTTTCTTTTAGCAGTCCTCTCCAATGGACGAGCCCAATCCCTAAGCAAATCAAAATGTACTTGAATGGATTCAGAAAAAAAACAATGTTTTTTTTCTTTCCGATGGGAATTAAGTTGTTGGATAAAAAAAGGCGTCAGATGTCTAAATGGGGTTTTGAGTAAATCCAATTGGCTTTAAAGCACAATTTTAATATGTTTGCACAATACTTCAATACCAGTATTTCGTTACCTAAGGGTGCATGAGAATAGACATAAAAGATGTCTATATTAACATGTCTATTGATATCTAGATGTTTGAAATCCCATAAAGCAGTGTTTAGTTGTTGTTAACATTAACGATTAATGCGCTGCCTTAAACTAAATTCGAACCAATAGGTTGAAAAGTTTGTACATAAATTTCTTGGCTAATTGAAGGACTGGCCAACACTGATGTTGGAGGTGACTGACCAGTGTTTAGGATACCACAATCATAAAGGACTGCTTGGATGTAATATTAGGGCTTATTCACTGTGAAATGTATCACTGCTCTGCATTCCTGTGGCGACTGTAATGCCCCTCTATGCCATACCTGATGTTTATCGTAATTTCATTTTTTTTTAAGAAAACAGGATGCTAGAGTTCTGGGAGAGTGATGGAAACCTGATATTATGAAAAATCTACAGGAAAATTACGTTTTCTCTCAACTTAAATCACATTTTTTCTGCAATGTATGACAGTCAGTTGTTTTCTTGTAATTGTTTAGCCCTGATTGGCATGTATTGTTTGAGGGAATGCTATCGCAGAGTTAATGACTGAAACAATACGAGTAGTTGTGCTTAAAAGGTGTACTATACTGCTTTTCTTCTCTTCATATGAAGCTGTGCAGCAGCAGAGCTGTTGGGGTTCCCCAGACTACTTGTTTCCATTGAAACTCTTGGAATATGGACAGGTCAGGTTTGTGTCAACATGACCTCTGAATTTCCCAGATCAGGTTATCCCCAAAGATCCATCCTCACAACTTCTAATCAGATACTCATAAATGGGGGATTCTAGATTGTTTGCCATGGTTTTACCTTTTTCTCTCTTCCAATTGAAAACATAAACTCTCCAACCTCTGCTGTTAAACAAGCGTGTAGCTAATAATGCATAGAGAGTATCCTCTGTTGTGAGCATCCATCGGCTCACCGTGACTCCGTGCCTGCCTGGCAGTCGGGTCAGTCGAGACTCTCCACCGATAGCCCCAGAGGCCTTGAGCCAAACGTGACCAGCAAACAAAAAGCCCAGACACCTTGTCTGTTTGTGTCCATCTCCCCTGAGCTGTTCATGTAAATGTAAGTCAGACCTGCAAAACCCAACTCCACCACCTGAGCCTGGTCATTTCAGGTGAGTCTCTGTAGCGTTTGATTTTCTCTTTTTAGGGCTGAAAAATCCATTCCCCAGTCCCATGATGACATCTGGGAGGATGTTGGGTGATGGATTGAGTGTGTTTTGATAGAAAGGAAGGAAGATGACAGTGTTCTCACTTCCTTGTGTATTTAAACTGTTGACGTGAGTGAACTGGAGGCCTTTAAAGTCTTATTTCTAAGCTTCACCAGTCTGATGGACGTCATGTATGACAGTTGAATTGATTGCTAATGACTTCTCTTAATTGCATAAAAATACATGCATATGAATTAGGCTAAGCATATTTTCTCTTACAAGAAGGAAAAACTTTATAATGCCTCCTACCAAACATTACACAACTGGAGTGACAAAAAAAGCCCCAGCTGCTCTTATTTCCCAGAGTAATGAACCTTGGCTCCCTATAACCTTGTCATCACTGCTTTTTCATTTTGTTTTCCTTAGAGCACCTTTAGTAGGTCAGTTGGGGAGATGCTTTTACCTCCGGCGGTTTGGCCATCACAATTTAGACCGTTTGAGAATTCTTCTGCATCAACGGACGTTGACCTGGTGATGCTTCTTTCCATCTGTTTTGTACAACAGAGTATTAAGGCCATACAAAGAGGTGTTATTTAAAATAGGAAAGTAAATTCATGATGCTACAAGAATTAAATATTAGGTCTACGAGAATAAAATCTGAACTGAACCAAATACAAGTCAGAAGAAAAACAAATAAGATGTAAAAAAAATTAAAGATGTAATATTAGAATACATCACGTCTGGCCCCAGGGCGGCTGTGGTTACAATGTGGCTTGCCTCCATCAGTGTGTGAGTGAATGGGTGAATGACTGAATGTGATTTAAAAGCGCCATTTACCATAAAGTCTTACCTTTTATGAGAAAGAAATTGTGATAAAAGTCATTGCATTTTAAGATTAAAGTCACACCGGAATACAGTAGTAAAGCAAAAAATTATGAGTTTAAAGTTGTTATATTAAATTAAAACGGATTAAAATCTTATGAGATAAAAATTGTAACATTAAGAGAATAAAGTCTGTACTTTACATCACACAGTTACACCAGAATTAAGTCGCAACAATAGAAAAATAAGGTTTTAAAATGACGAAATCAAATTGTAATTAGGGCTGAAACAATGAATTGGATTAATTGTGATTAATTGATTATTGAAATAATCGTCAATTAATTTAGTAATCCGATTAATCATTAACTGGAGTATAGAGACTGTGAAATATGCCTTTAGCTGACAGAGCAACATACTTGGAGCAGTAATTGTATCAATATTATAAAAAAATGCAATGAGCATTTATGTTAAAAATAAACTGTTTATCTGTCAAAATTCTTTTTAGTTTATCTGTGAAGTTTATCTGTGAAAAAGTTTTAGTTTCACTTGGTTTAATTTCATAAAAAATTTTCTTTAATGAACGTTTTCTATCCGATTATTAATGGAACAATTGAAAAAATAAACGGCCGATTAATCGATTTGCAAAATAATTGTTAGTTGCAGCGCTAGTTATAATATAACGTGTGTAATATATAATCCAGTATTATGAGATAAGAGGTAAGTCTACTATGATTTAAACCCTTATGAAAGACAGCCGTCATCCACCCGAGTTAAAATGCTTCGCTGCAGTGTGGGTCACCTTGATTGATAACTTTGTTAAAGCTTTTATCTTAAAATAACTTTTTTATTTTATAATTATGAGGTATTATTATTGCAGCTGTATTTTAATATGACTTTAATCAGACTATTTTCCTAAGCGTTTTGACTTTATTCAAGATCTTTGCCCTAATATTTTGGCATATTTTAGCACTACAGTACAGTTAAAAGATCTTTTTTCACTATGGATGTAGAAGCCTGAGTCCTTCTGTAAGGCAGCTGCCCTTTTGACCCTTGGCTTTATTAATTGCTTTCTTTTATCTTGGTAATGTGAGCCGCTTAGCCAGTGGAGTAACAGTAAATTGTGTCATCCTGGTAGTTACATATATTTTTTCCTGTATGAGGCTTCCCAGGCACCAGGTGCACAGTCGGATTAACCACACTGGGTCATCTGAGCCACACTCACCTCATTATCTACTTTGGACAAGGACGGACATAATCCCCTTCCACCCTCGTTTGCCTCCTCCTNTAATATAACGTGTGTAATATATAATCCAGTATTATGAGATAAGAGGTAAGTCTACTATGATTTAAACCCTTATGAAAGACAGCCGTCATCCACCCGAGTTAAAATGCTTCGCTGCAGTGTGGGTCACCTTGATTGATAACTTTGTTAAAGCTTTTATCTTAAAATAACTTTTTTATTTTATAATTATGAGGTATTATTATTGCAGCTGTATTTTAATATGACTTTAATCAGACTATTTTCCTAAGCGTTTTGACTTTATTCAAGATCTTTGCCCTAATATTTTGGCATATTTTAGCACTACAGTACAGTTAAAAGATCTTTTTTCACTATGGATGTAGAAGCCTGAGTCCTTCTGTAAGGCAGCTGCCCTTTTGACCCTTGGCTTTATTAATTGCTTTCTTTTATCTTGGTAATGTGAGCCGCTTAGCCAGTGGAGTAACAGTAAATTGTGTCATCCTGGTAGTTACATATATTTTTTCCTGTATGAGGCTTCCCAGGCACCAGGTGCACAGTCGGATTAACCACACTGGGTCATCTGAGCCACACTCACCTCATTATCTACTTTGGACAAGGACGGACATAATCCCCTTCCACCCTCGTTTGCCTCCTCCTGCATGCTCTTGCATCATGTTTTTCTTCTTACCTTAATAAACCTGCATCATGTTCTGATTTTTATTTATTTTTTTGTCCTTTCTCACATTTTTTCTTTCATAGTTTTCTATGGTCTGTCAGGCTCCAGCCCTCAGTTCCCCTTCTCTTTGTATGTCTGCTAACTGTTATAAGCCCAGTTTTTCTGCCCCCATGTCTGTTGAATGATCTGACCAGCCTGTAGCTGCATACTGATGGGGGGAGAGCCTCCTCGTCACGCTGGGTTTGTCTTGCTCAGCTAGCTTCCGGTAAAGGGGAGAAAGGAGGAGGTGAGATGGTAGGGATCTGGTGGCAGCTTGTTGAAGGGGAAACGGCATCAGTATCCAGCCATTCGTTAAACTAGGGTGTGTGATTCTTACCCTGTCATCCTTTCATGTCTACCTGTCACTGCGTTGGCTGCCCCTGTCTTGTCTCTAGGGACCGACCATGGCTGACTGAGCAATTCTTGACACTCACTTAAGTTTTGGGCATTAGGAAAATTGCTTTGACAGACAGAATAACACTACATTCTATTAAATCAAGTGTCAAAACAAACAAAATAATACTGCTATAAAGCTACTGTATGCTGAAGTTGTACTTTTCTAATCATGTTTAAAAAAAACACACATCAGATTAATTTTTGTCCCTAATATGTTCAAAGTCTGACAAATATACTTGCTTTTTTTAAGAGATCTCTGAGATTTCTGAATAGACTTTGATCTAATTTGGGCTTATGTGCTCAGATAGGTGCATTTCCATCAGCTTTTTCTAATGTGCATTTTGAAGTATCCCATCAGAAAACCTGATGATAATGGCAAAATTTGAAATAATTCCCTACTCCACACTTTAACCATCCATCCATCCATCCATCCGTCCTCCGCTTATCCGGAGTTGGTTGCAGGGGTAGCAGCTTGGAAAAGGAGGCCCAGATGTCCCTCCTCCCAGTCACTTGGGCAAGCTCCTCCAGGGGAATCCCAAGGCGTTCCCAGGCCAGCTGAGAAAACATAGTCCCTCCAGCATTTCTTCCTGTGGTTCTCCACCGTCCAGGAGGCATCCAAAAGGGCGGATTATACTTCTGCAACCGCACACATCAAATGTCGCTTGCATCTTGTAGTGAACCAGTTTTGCTGGTATGCTTCTGCACCGTCGGTCTGGAGTTTCTAGGGACACACAGCAGTTTCCCACCAAAGCACTAGGGGGAGCCTATTGAAGAACTTGCGAGAACTTCGGTGGATGGTCATGAGAACTTCTTTGGCGGCGCTGGTGGGTGTGTTTATTTTTTAAAACATGTCTGATAGGGGTGGAACGGTTCACAAAATCCACGGTTCGGTTCGATTCACGGTTGCTGGTCACGGTTTTCGGTTCGATTCGATACATGTTGATTGTTTAACCGAAATTCAAAAAAAAATTATGAAATTAATGAAAAAAATCCCCCGAAAAATGGATTGTAATTATTTTAAATGATCCGCGGAAACCCTGGATCATTTCCGTATGTTTTGCTGCTTTGAATTTAATCATCTGGCGCATGCTCTCTAACCTGACAACAGCCAGATGCATGTCTCGCTCATGCATCTGGCTGTTGTCAGGTTATATGCTCTCTAC
>NW_015150994.1:307562-315088 GCF_000732505.1 Cyprinodon variegatus | reverse complement strand
TATATATATATATATTTTTTTATTTCACGGTAGGGGAAATGGAAGTCCCAAAAATCTCATTGTATCCGTTGTAGAATATGATGACAATAAAGGCTTTTTAAACTTTTTTTTTAACTTCAACTTTAACTGCCAGTCTGTAAACAAATGTCCGCTTTCAGCTCTTTAATGGGTGCCACTATTGATCCATTGTCATCATCATGAAGCCTGGTAACACAAAAAAAAAAAACATACATTGAAAAAAATGAAAGGGTTTCTATAATCAGTTTTTCCTGATTGCGGCAGTCATCTGGTTGCGCCACTCCTATATATGGTTATCAATCAAGAATCCTCTTTGTATCATGCAGTTATGTGCCATTTTTACAGACAGGAAAAAGTTAACAGGAAGTGGAAGCAAGGTGTGCTCACCTAAGGTTTTGAGTTCAACGATTGGCCAGTTCCTCAGAGAGGAGCATGTGGATTTATTACTGCTGTTATTTAAAGGGGATTATCTTTCTTTTTCATCCTATTTATGCTTTTAATGACATTGTTTGACATTGCTAAAAAAAGAAGAAACTGTATTTTTAGCTAAAATATATTTCGTTATTGATCGACTCCTGTTTTTATCCATAAAGGACTGTTTTGCAATGAATTTACATGACATTTTTATCTGAACTCTTGTTATTTCTAATAAAAGATCACTTCAAAACTAATTTTAAGACATGGTGACACTCTTCCTTTCTGAATTCATGTATTCCCCTGCACATGTCAATTGTCAGCTATGTTTTTTTTAAATGTTGAAATCACTTGGTCTTCACTCAGAGCTGGTGATGCACCGAAATTTTGGCACACAACACTTGTGACGATGTGACAAGGAACAAAACAAGCTCATAGAAAAAGCATAGAGGTTTCGAGATGTGTGAATTTAGACTTTGGGCGTTGGAAAGATGTGAAATGAGAACATTTTGAATAATAGTTTATCAGATTCCTAGAAAATCTCAAAGGTTCAGGTGGAAACACAGTAGTTGAGAGCAGGTAATGTTCATTTTCATAACCCTGAGCTATCCTATAATTGAACTTTGAATTGTTGATCTTTGTAGAAAATGATTCTTTTTTTCACTTTTTGATGGCGGGTTTCACTGGGATGTTGAAGTTTCAGACCTCCTATTTGAGAATACCTAAGAGGAGCAGCTGGAGCATTTCATAAAATACTGCCAGATCATTAAAAGCATATTTCTCTCTAAAGTCAAGTAGACGTGATGAATATAAAGATAAAGATGGAAGATGAGAAACGTCTTATTAAATTGAATCCTTTTTTATTGAAATCTATTTTTGTATGAGTTATTGTAATCTTTTATTTAGTAATGCATTGCATGAGGCTTATGTCCGGCTTTCATCCCCTGATAAATTTTTAAGGACAAAATGATGTTCAATGTAAACAGTCATTAGTTATTTATGGTCTGATCAGGGGCGGTTTCCTACTGTATAAGAAAGCAGGTATTTTCAAGGGTTTTATTATTTAAAAAGGACTGAATAACTTGAGTTGTTTTAAATTGTCAGTGTCCCCTATTGTGATTAATTAAATAACGCTTGCGATTAATAAGAGTGTTATTTAAACTGTTTTCTCTAAGGAATATAGGAATTCTAACATTTCCAAATCCACCATATTGTATTCCAGAACAGCTCAAAAGGATAAAACGGCTTTATTTTCACTTTCCTCCCTCATGCTCTGTGCTTTAGATCTCTCTCTCGCTTGCAAATCTAATCTGAAGTTTTTCTGCTAGCTTTCTACTGCATAGCAGATATTAATCATTTATTTATTTCTATAGTGCCAATTTACAACATGTCATTTTGTGTTACTTTACAGAGACGATGCAAACAGATCAGTCAGAGAGGTTGAATGTTTTCTATCTGATTAAACACAGCTTATTGCATCGACTTATTGACTCCGTTATTGTTGAAAACAATGAGCATGTTTTGTGTATAGAAATAGAAAAACAAATTCAATCAAAAAAGGAAACTTTGAAAAACTCCTTAATATAAAAAAAATTAATAAAAAAGTTTGAAAGTAACACTGTGGTTTTTTTTGTTTTTATTTTTTCAAATTTCATTTTTTTTCTTCTTCAAATATATATCATGATTTCAAATTTAATTTGTTTAATGTGTCTTTCAGATTATGTTTTAAAAAAAAAAGCTTTCTTTCCCAGGTGCATTTTACAGATTTGTTCAGTGTTATTTCTAACAACCAGCTGGCCAATAAACCAATCTTAACGTTCTGAGCAGCTGGTCCCATTATATGCTGAAGGAAAGCATCCCCACAGCATGATTTTGCCACCACCATGTTGCACAGTAGGAGTGGTGTGCTTAGAACAGTTTGAATAAAAAGACCTTGAAGTTTGTGTTTACGTTACAAAAAAGGGGCAATGTTTTAATGGAATGTTTAGTTTTGCACAGTACTGTAGATCAGTAACATAGGGAGAAACATAAGCTGACTAGTTGTCTAATAAGAAATAATATAACCGAAGTGACGTGGCTTAAATTCCAACTGGTCTGTATCTTGAAGATAGAATCCTTATCAGTATTAAGCCAGAGATGAGGCGATATTTGCACAATATTCTTGATATATTTTGCATGTCTAAAGTGTGTCAAAAGACCAACTTTCACACTTTCTCCTTCCTTCATGTCGCTTTTAAAGCCATTCTAATGTCGAACTCTGTCTGTGAAGCTTTTATCCGGCATCAGGTACATTAGAGAGAAACATCTACCGAGGCAGCCTGCTCTCCTCATACCACTTCAGGAAATGTTTGGTGTAAAAAGGTTGATGCGTTTTTTTTTTCTGTGTGCAAAGCTCTTTTTAAACCCCAGATGAAATTGAGGTTTGCGGAGGCATTCAGATTGCTGGTGTGAAAAATGCCCATTTCTGCAATGTGACTTTTACTAAGCGACTATGATAAACCGTTCAGGGTCTGAAACTTGTGATTTTAAGGCAAGAAGTAGCACTTTGGTTGATAAAAAAAATAAATGGCTTGACGATATGTTTGTTGGTTTCGGGGAACTACTTTTCTACTAAAACTATCAGCCAAGAGTTGTTGCAGCCGCTTTCTTTTTTACGGGGAAGTTTTGATTGTTTTAAAACTAATTAAAGCAGGAATTCAAGATGAAATATTTGCCATTATTCTACCAAGAAATAGCTTAAATTTCAAGTGTTTTGTTTACAATTTTAACAAAAGTTGTGTGCGTTGAAAAGGCTTCACACAGTTTCATAAAATATAACCGGGATACAGTCATTGTCAGCAATCAATCAGCCTAGAATAAAAGCATTGTTTCACTAGTTTGGCATTGCCTAATCAAGCTTTTAGTCTTTTCTCCTTCATCTCAATTTGCATTTTAGTAATTTCCGTTTTGCCACTACTCATAATATTAGCTTTCTACCTCATGTTATCATACGTTTGAGCAATTTTCTCTGCATGTATATTGCTAGTTAGAATTTTATCTACATCTGCATGAATGTCACATTACGTCTGAGCATCTATTGCTTAATTGAAGCTTTCCTTTTTCCACAGAGTTGTCACAGAACACACAACTTCAGTTCATTTCCCAAGGAAGGCTTGGAAGTTTTGTTTAATACTGAGTTCTAACTTGTGTGGATGAGATATAATCTAACACTCAGCTTCAATCCTCTGTGTTGCCTTTGAATTTAATGCTGATGATGACCAGATCTATATGCCACTGAAACAGGGAAAGATTTACTGCAAAAATCACTTCTAGGATTGTATTTCTGAAATCAAAGCATGGATGTCATGGAACCGTTTTATATTTGAATTAACCAAACAACAAAACAGTTTAAGTCGTTTAAGGCCAGCAAAGTTTCTACAGTCCATGCTGATCTAGGTCCTTAAAAAATTATTTGACTGAGATGGTAAAAAAAACCTGGGTGTGAGACTAGACGATGTTCTAAAATTTTATGAACAAATTAAATCTATTATTATCTGGGGCAACTGGCTAAAGTTAAGCCAATTTTAATTCTTTTTTTTATTACAACTAATTTAGATTAGATTTAGATGACTTTAATGTTACCGGTATTTATGTTGGGCTGAGAAAGTGTTTGTGATTTGGGTTGGTTAAAAACCCTGCTGCATGCCTTTTAGCTGTTGCTAAAAAACAAGAGGATTTAATTTCTGTTTTTGTATCTTCATCAGCTTCCAGTTCATTTCTGAATTGATTTCGAAATTTGGCTTGACTTACTGTCGTTTTCACTACTCCTCTTTTTGTGGCCTGTCTTCACTTTATGGTGTATCACTGCCACTTACTGCGCTGGAGTGTTTGTTTGCAAACTGGCTATTAAGGTTCATTCACACCAAATGAGAACTTCAGTACCCTGAATGAACAATTTAGAGGTTTAAAGTCGTAGGGAAGGGTCTGCTCCAACCACTGCATTTCCGACTTCTTCCGGGTGGTGCATGACTTTACACGAATGAATAAAGTGAATGTGATTGGTCGTTTATCAAGGGGGCGGGATTGTTTTGGTGGAAGGTTCGCAATTAAGTTTTGTTGTGGCCGGTTTGTCGGAAGCATCTTGCTAACCAGTTAGCAACTTAGTGCTAGTAGGTTCCCAATGGGAAATTACATTGGGACCAAGTAGCACTTAGCAACGACACTGTGAAGGAACGCTATAGACAGCGGAAACATGCAAGAGGAGGAGAATTTTGTGTTGGAGGTCGATGATGAGTCTCCTTCGTCATACATTTTTTTATTTAGAGGAGAAAAGCAGGGAACGAAGTTGTTGTGGAAGAGGACGCCAGGGCGGCAGAAACTTTGTTTGGTTCAGAAGGCTTACAGTCGTACATGTTTGAGCTCTTGCCTCGCAACGCTGCCAGTTCTGTAAGCTCCATGTGACACATCAGTGAAGATGCTATGACCGACAAAAATGTGATTGACAGATGACCGTTGATATCTGATTGGCCGAATTTAGGTGTACACGCTGACGTATAACTAACTGGCCTGCATAAAACAACAGAAAATAAAACTGATTTTAAGACTGGATTTAAAAAAAAATAAAAATGTCCTAACCTCTGGGACAATATCATCTGATAGAGAGTACATTTATATACGTGTTTAAGCCAGAATGGTTTGACATTTAAATATGACTTCCCTACGAGCTCAGGAACGCTGCATGACAAAGGTTGTGATTCTAGTAAGGCAAAATACTTTGGTTTTTTTGTAAATACGGCAAAGACAGAGTCACTCCTTTTGAAGTACACTAGGTGAAATTCACAGGGGTCGAAAGGTCCGAAATGTTTCTATTTAATAAAGACCCATTACTCACTCGGCAACAACTAAGTCTGCCACATTGAAGTGGACCAATCAACAGCTTTGATGACGTGGTCCAGTCTTTTACCCGCAGTGTGAATTGCATTTGCTTATCCGGTGGAATGTCGGGTAAGAAAAGTACACGAGACTGGAGTTTTTCCACAGATTTTGTTAATGTTTTTTTTTATAACAAGTTTCCAATGCATTACTGCCCCTATAGGGTTGTAGATTTGTCCTTGTATTGTTGCAAAGTTGTTTGTTTTTTAAAATTTATTCTTAAGTTTTAAAGTTGTATTCTCACAGAAGCTCAGATGCCCTTTGAATGAATGAGTTGACAAACGCATAGATATCTAGAGTTATTGACAACTTTGCATACATTTTTATGGATGTTCTTCTTACCCCATAGAAACCTACAGCAAATTAAACCACAAATTTGATATATTGGTATCTAGCCATTGGTGTGAAACTAGTGGCTGTTTTACTCTAGATGTGTCTGAGAACAACAGATGGCCAGAAAGAGAAAGTGAGGCAACATTGTATAAGGGGAAGATATTTGTGTATAAAAGAGCTGAAAAGGGCAGCTATTGGAAAGCGGAAGGAGATGCAAAAATATCCTGGATTCCTCCTCTAGTATGTTGTAGCTGGATGGCTGATCAGCTGGCTGAATAGAGTGTTGGCAAGTGGATAGATGGAAGTCTCCATGCGTGCATCTGTCTAGCCAGGCGGATAGAGCGTTGGAGAGAGATGGAGCCATGAATAGCTTAGCAGTTGCTTTTTCACAAACGTGTGTGCTGGCAGAAGCGGTGATTGTATTGACAGCTCGCTCATTACGGCTGTGCTCAGACCCTCAATAAATTGCCCGCTCCACCCCCTACCAGAGAGCATGTTGATGTGACATTGCACATAAACTCACATTTACGTTCACCCTCCGTCTCTGTGGAAAAGAGAGACGCAAAAAGAGTAGAAAAGGGGAGGGATGACTTAATGTTTTGGATAAAAGTAATGTTCAAATCATGTATAGCTTATGTCTTTTACAATTTTTAAGTGTTAGACAGATACAGCACTTTGCCTCTGAAGAGGATGTTGCAGCAAAATTTGGGTTTGTGAAGTTGTTTCTGCACACCTGAACACCTGAGGTAATGTCTTTTGAATAAGCAGAACAAAAGTTGTGTTTGGATGTTTCCTGAAAGCCAGCTTTGAAGCATGATGGTGGAGGGCCAGGGCTGGTAGCTAGAACATCCTGTAGAGATCAAAGTGACTATACGTCCCTTAGTATACTTGTGTTATAGAGTCTAAGTGGTTAAGACCAACCAATCTCAGGATAATAAAAAGGACAATTGTCCCACACAAAGGAGTAAGCCAAGGCTTTGCAATGAACCGGCTCAAGTCCAGACAATCCATCGGCTTGACTGAGGAGCTGTGATGTAACTGTAGCAGATCTATGTTTATTTTTTTATGAACCTTTTATAAATACCCAAATTAACAAAATGGTTTAAACCAGCTAACAAATAACCTTCAAATGTATATTCTGGTACTTGCAGTTTTTATCACAAATCTTAAAAATGCTTCATATTCACTTCCAGCCTCTACAAATGTCAGTGGGAAATCACCCCCCAGGCTCAAGAGAGTCTGGCTGCAGACCTGAACTGTCAGGAACCTAAACCGCACTGTCAGGTCCCATACCTTCAGACCTACAAAATGGGGTCTCCTGCACTATCGAGACCGAAAGTTTATCCTGGAAGTTGTGTTCAAAGCCTTCAGGAATAGTGCGTAGCACACATTTGCTTTTATGAGTTTATGAAAGTGTTGAATTGAGCATAGGAGCAGTTTAAATTATACAGTAAGCAATCTTAGGACCACCAACCTCTATTGTCGTTTAGAAAATGCTAGCTAGCTTCACGAGGAATTTATCGACGCTAGCTTTAACCTTTGAAAGGCTTCGAAGCAACTTCTGTTTTAATTTGAAATTCTTCTAATAAACTTCCAGTTCTATCAGCACAGGATACCTCACAGTGCAGCTCTGCAGCCAGAGTCCTGACAGTTGGCAGGTAAATGCACCTTAAGTTGTCTGCCATCCGCCAAAAAAAATCTAAAGAAGAAGAAGGGTGCTTAAAGTGCAGCTCTTGATTCTGACATTGCAGCTCTTGATTCTGACAGTGCAGCTCTTGGTTCTGACATTGCAGGTCTTGGTTCTGACAGTGCAGGTCTTGGTTCTGACAGTGCAGGTCTTGGTTCTGACA
>NW_015150994.1:295085-307227 GCF_000732505.1 Cyprinodon variegatus | reverse complement strand
CTGACAGTGCAGCTCTGGGTCCTGACAGTGCAGCTCTGGGTCCTGACAGTGCAGCTCTGGGTCCTGACAGTGCAGCTCTGGGTCCTGACAGTGCAGCTCTGCAACCAGATCCCTCTCCACAGGTTGACCACAGCAGAGAGCTCTCAGTGGAGATTTCCAGCTCTGCCTCCTGGCAATATGCTGGAAGTCTGGTGCTCCTAACAAGCACTGCATAATTTAGTCGATCATATTCCTGATGAACTGGGGTGTATCTTTTCAAAACGTGTCAAAACTATTTTTAAACTCAAAGTAAATAAAGCGAAGCTGCTCTCTAGCTTGTAGTTAAAGAATAGAGCAGGTAAGCATTCAGAGCGACAAAGCAACTTGACCACAGTTTGATCCAGCATCCAAATTGTGGCATTTAAGCATTTTTGACACCTAAAATGCATTCGGTGTGGACGCAACTTTAGAGAGCAGAAAGCCAAATAAATAGCAAAGACCAACCACTGAACTGACGAAGACTGCTTATAAGGAGAGAAGGAGTTCATGAGGTAACTGGAGAGAATTTGCCTGTTAGTGAGGAGATTAATTAGAATAAAGGCAGAGAGAACTCAATGACCGAGACCACTCACCAGCTAACCAACTTGGAAAAAAAACATTTAAAGTAAATAAATCCTAAGAAACATTGAACATGGATGGATTGTTGAACTGGAGGTGACTCCTAGCTAATTGTATTTACTTTACTTGGGCAAAAATTTAAGTCCTAGCAGTAGTTCTACAGCGCCACACTTTGTGCTGTTTGAGAAAAAAGACAAACTAACTACACGTCATAGTGGACCTAGGCTTCCAAACTATGTTTTTGGCATTATCTTGGTTGTTGCATCATTGGAGATGATTTTCAAAACTGTTTGATTTATTTTTCCTTCTGACTCTTTGGGAAGAGTGGAACCTTGTTTATCAATCTGTAAACTCTTTACTGCTCACAAATTCAAGTGTTCAGTATTTCGATTGTACCAAACCTCTTTCTCTGCAACACCCTCACATCCAGAACTAACATGGTCTGCATGGACCTTTGCCCACTCTTGAGTGGCATTTAATTGCTTGCATTACTTTTGGACCTATATGGCACAATTGCTGTAAATGTGTGGGTAAAACTGAAACATAGCAAGACAAAATAGCTGTAAGGGGGATGTTATTTTTCCCAAAACGCCAAGATGATCTCTGCGGAAATACTTGAAATCGTGCTGCAAACAGGCTGACATCGATCTTGTTTGCACAGATTTGTTACCATTTAGAAAAGGAAAACTGAGATTTGTATATTTACACAGCAACAGACGGAGTTCCACTCTGGCTGCGAGGACTGGTTGACAGTCACTAGGAAATGCTCATCGTCAAGAAAGCAGGCAGACAAGGGTAGCTGAAATGAAGTCTGTTTTAATTTAGTATTTCATTCTAGATCAAAGCCAACACTTAAAAGAAAACATATGAAAGGACATTTTACTGCATATTTCCTCCTTGGTTTTTTCTTGTGAGACTCATTGCTTCAAGGAGGTCCTGGGATTTCTTCTTCTTTTTTGCGTTTCTTACAAAATCAACATGGTTTGAAACAACCATATTTTGCTTTATGAACTTTGTCTAACTGATTTTGTTTTTTATTGGTGGTTATTGTGCTACTAGAAGGTAAACTGCCGGTAAGAGATTTAACTTCAGGATTGTCCTTTTATAGCATTAACTCTAATCAATGTCCTTGTTCCTGCTCCAAAAAGCGTCCTCAAACTAAGATGAAGATGACCACTGTTATTTTGCCTCATTGGGCTGATATGCAGTATTAGAAGGGCTTTTATAGTGTGGCATACTTGCACTTGACCCATATTTATTTTCCCCTTTTAAAAGCTTGAGAAATAATTTTAGAAACTTACCCAAATTTCTTCATCACTTTATAACCGATCTTCAGGTTTGTTTCTTCGTTTACGTCCCATAAAACCCCAATCAAAACAATAATTTGTATGTGTGCCAATAGGTTTGCATGATCACATATCCTCGGATTAAGAAGGGGTTTGGTGGTTCAGGGTTCAATGTTCTGAGCTTTAAATTAAATTAAATGTTTTGCCTCACAAGGAGGGTACGGGAAATAAACTTTCCCCCTTTAGCAGAAGAAGGAAAGGAAATAAAAATAACAAAGTGGATTCTATCTACAATTTGTGATTTAAATGTGGATGTGTACCTGCATAGAAAAGAAAATACCTACAGCACCTCTATGATTTGTTGTTATAGTCCATAAACTGCTAAAATTTTAAGGTATTATTGGGTCAACAGATATTTTAAGTCCAAATAAGATCCAGCCCTATTTTTAGGCTGCTGTTGTTTCAACTGTTGTCCATTAGAGGTTCAAGAGCTATTTGTTTTTTTGTCTTTCATTTGCTAAAAAGTAATATGCTTGTATGAACTTTTTTTGCCTCCCCCTCCCTGTGTGCACATCAGCATTTCTGCGCTCAAGGATGTGTGGAGTACAAAAGTGGCCTCATCTGCGTCACTCGGCGCAATTCATATTGCTTTTCCTATCAAAGTGGACGCTTTTAGCCCAATCCCCGTTCGGTACTCGCAATGCTTCTTTGTGCCCTAAAAGTGCTGGACCGTGGACTGAATTTTTAAACATCTTAAGGCGTGGGTGTGTGTGTGTCTGAGTATAGAGTAGTAGACAGTGAGTTGAAGAGATGGACCCCCAGAGGGACAGGCAGAGAGGAAAAAAAACTGAGGTTAGAGACAAAAGAGACAGCTGGAAAGAAAGCGGGTGCGTCTAAGGGATGAAGTGTGTTCTAACAGTAAAACTTATCAGAAATAATGTGAAGTGGAAAAGGGGGATCAGAGATGACAAGCAGGTTAAGAGGGCTTAAAGGAGATGGAATAGATATAAAGCTACACCATAGGGAAGTAGAGTAATGCATTTTTATCCATATGTAAAAATCTAATTTTGATGTTTCTGTAGAGCTATTGAGGTATGTTTTTCCTCTTATAATGACCAAAGTAGTCGCTTTGAAATGAACATGTTTAACATTGTGTTTAATTAACTTATGCAACATTTTTTAACCCCAGTAGAAGAGCTTGGAAGGTCTTGTCTTTGCTTTTATCGAAATTGTCAAGGTTACCAAGCAATCTGTGATGTATTACCAATTAATGACATTTGACTTAAGTTTGATAAACCTTTTTCCAAAACATGAAAGAAAAATGATAATGCTTCCGAATGTAGCTTTGTTAGCAGAGACATTCCCATTGTTTAATTAGATGCTGTTATTTTATCTAAATAGAGTGTAACAAATGATTCCTGAATATCAGTTACACTTAATAACTTCTCAAGTGTCATCACAAACTTCATGTAAAATGTTGCTATAACCAAACTTTACCGTTGAGTATTCCTTCTGTTCTCACTACTGAGATAAAGGAAAGAGATTGGTCCAGTCAAGATTAGAATTTTATATTTTTCATGCATTCGCAACAGTTAGAGGTCAAAAGTTTTCTAATGAAGGTAAAAAATGCTGGGCATTGTTGCCTAACACATCTCTCCCGCTGCCTCTGGGCATGTGTGTTCCACTGGACATGTTTCTGGACATATGTGACCACCAGTCATAGAATGTACTCTTTTCTCCATCAGACTGGTGCCACCCACTGCTAATTCTTAGGTCAATGTTCTTTAATTCTGGCCCTCGAGGTCTGGTCTCCTGCGCAATTTACGTAGATGTCTGCTTCAGCGCACCTTGAAAACTTTGCTGCATACCGAGCAGGTTATTCAACTATTAGATTCAGACATGTCCTGCACTTAAAATTGCCACTTAAAAGTGCAGGATACCAGACTTCAAGGACCAAAATTGAGGAACAGTACCATAGTTCTTATTTTCCTCTCCAACTCATTGTTCATCGTGCTTTCTTAGCTGTAGTTGAAACCTGCCATTCTGTTCCTTCTCCGACACTTCTATTATGGCTTTCTGTTACCCTGACTCTGTGCAGTCTATGTTGTAGAGCAAGGACAACCCTGCATCCCACTTTGCATGTGACTGTTTTCATGACTTCCTCCCTGCAGTCTTCCATATAATGGGGTTTGGGTTGTCTGAATAAACAAGTCTTGGCCTTGGAAATAAACTGGCCTTGGAAATAAACTTGTACAAGTGCTGGCCCTGGAAATAAACCGGCCTTGGAAATAAACTTGTACAAGTGTTGGCCCTGGAAATAAACCGGCCTTGGAAATAAACTTGTACAAGTGTTGGCCCTGGAAATAAACTTGTAAACTGAAAAATAAGGTTGTCACCTTGTGTTACATCTAAGATTGAACAAATACTTGATAAATAAGAAACATTGTGGAGCTGCAAGCGTTAAAAACTCAAGGGGCTTATTGTAGCCCCAGTTTATAAAAGCCTAATGAGTTGTTGAGAGGAGGAGATCATTACAGCACTGATGAGAGGATCGTTACTTTTATACAGTACACAGAGAGCCTGGCACAAGTATTCATGTCCCTTAAAGGTTTTGCCCATTAAGTCTGTTTAAGCCCACAGACCTCAATATTCTCTGAATAGCATCTTTATATCCCCTGCTAGTACTTCTTTCTGACCTACTTTGTTTTCAGATTTCTTCACGATACATATTCAACAAGGTGAGTATAAGTGAACAAGTGGCTGGTTCATGTATTGTACTGGTGGTTGTGATGAAGCAGGTCAAACTAAGCATCCAAATTGGGGAAGAAAGTTGATTGACTGTTTATGGTTTATGAACCTGCTTTGACTGCGCCAGAGTCTGGTTTCTGGAGCAGGTTGCGCTGGTCTGAACCTATCTTGGACCTTAAAAAGTACATGGAAACCATACCTGACACTGTTAGTATCTGCGCAGTTTATCCTGACCGTTGAGCCCTTGCTGTCTAAATGTTTATCTCTCCAAGCAAACTAAAAGGTAGCTCTTATCTAGAGACAATAGAGTTTAAGCAGGTTTCATGGGACTTTGGGAAATAGTGAAGAGGTACAGGTAATACGTTTAGACGGTGATCGTAATCATCATTTGGCAAAGACTCTCTAGTTAAAGTGGAAGGAAATTACAGGATGTCATAAGTGATGTTCAAAAAGTGCTGTCATTAATCAAGACGGTAGGATAAGGAGCCTTCCTATAATAGTTCCTTTAGCTTAGGAAAAGCTCACAAAAAGCCTCACCTGCACTAAGGAGCTAGAAGGAATCCTACAAATATCTGTCCTAAGACGTAGCACAAACCACCACATACAGTAGAATGTGACACATGCAGATTTACACACTACCATACACTTGGATTTTATAATGGAAAGATTTCTCACTACATTTGTGTTGTTTTTTTGTAAGGTTGTAGCCACAGATTTGAGAACCACCATCCATCTACGTTTCGTTTGAGAGATGCTGTCTGTAATGCTATAAATGCTGCCCAGATTTGGCAAAGCGGTCTGGACTTCCCTTTCAACCCATGATGGGGTTCGTCTATTGACCCAGTGAGACCTGAAGAAACAGGGACTAGGGACAACAACAGGAGGATTTGGGACTTAATCTTAAACAAAAAAAGAAACAACAGAAACCTCATAAAATGACTTTCTTCTTCATAACTTTTTCTTCCAATCTGTTTGGTACTGGATCAGTACCACAGCTGGAACAATCGGATGCATAGAAATCTTTAAGAAAACAAACCATGTCAGTGGTAGGTTTGAATTTTCTGACTTTTACCGATATTTGGGCCAATCCCTGGATTGAAACAGCAGCGTGAATGTATTCTTATAGTCTACATAGGCTACGTTCATCCTTCTTGGTCAAGACAAACTTTTCTTTACATCCACTTTACCAGACAGACAATCCCTGTTTTTTTTTGACTTGCCTACCCCAAGCGTATCTTAAGGAATTTCAAGACATTTGGATGAGCTTCCCAGTGAATAAAAGGAAGGGTTGGGAATGGATGTATTCAAGGAAGATTGTCACTTTAGCTTACTGGGATTCTCATAAGTTTGTGCCAAGCTTCCTCTAATTCAGACTGATTGTGTTTCGATCTTGTGTCAACAGGTCGATTGACAAAAGCGAAAGAGGTTCATTGTCATTTCAGTCAGCTCATGCTTTTGCTTGACGTGTGTGTTTCTGTGTGTGAGTGAGAGCTTACTACGGAGAGGGGGTAAGGCAGTTGAAGGGAACCAGGAGGAGGGAAGAGAGTGTGTGAGAGGAGTGGATCCATTGCTTTGACAACAGGAATGCTTTGTGGGTTTTGGCATGTGTGTAGTCTGTTAGGGTATTTGGCTGTGATTCCATTCTTATTGGAAGCTGGACTCAGCCACCTTAGTAGCAACTAGATGGCAGTCTCCTGCTTTGTCCTCCTGGTCTTAACTCAATCAAGAAATCAATATGCTTGTATGGGTTTTACTGTATGTTGATGGATTTCTTTCTCATTCACCCTCACTGCTGTCTCCTTCCATACTCAGTATTCTCACTGCTTATCATCTGGATATCTCTCCTCTAACCTTTGCCTTTCGCTACCTACCACCTCTCCGTTCAGTTACTTCCAGCAAAGTTAGGGGACAGATAGCTGTACAGTATGCAGGACACGTTCTTTCTTTGTGGATATGAAATGCAGGGTCAGGGCCCTCTTCTTCTTCGATATTATCTCCAAGACTCCACATTGATTTACATTTATATACAGAAAAGCCAATAATGCAGTATGAAGATCTAAGAGCACGGCTAGCTTCTACATATTTCTACTTATCAACTCTATTCAGCTGCTGCATCTTTAAAGTTTGATTTTGAATCTTTTTGTCACTTTGATGGATATGTTCTTTGAAATAGGTCAATAACTGCTTTGATCTGTAATTCTTTTTTTTCATAAAAGGAACTGAATATTGTTTTTTTGGTGGTCTATTGGAATATTTTACTCAATATCCTGACCCAGTATTGTTGATGTTGGATATTAAATATGACCCTTTTTTAAACACAGCTTGCTAATCTGGCTTATTAAAATTATTGAAATATTACAGTTACAGATAGCAATGTTTTTCTATCACTACAATGGGACGTCAAACAATGCCAACCAGAATAACCGTACCTTCACATCCAAATTATGCTCCCAACAGATTTCTATAAAAAATGATTTGAGATTTTTAAAGCCCTTGGAAAACAATACAGTGCTTTTCAAAGCTTTGTAAACTGCACGTACAAAAAAAGTCCAATTTGTAGTGGACTATTCAAATTAGCACTGTACAACTTTTAATTTCTAGTACTTCTTTCCTTTCACGACATTTGTTATGATGCGTACCCATAGCAACCACAGTTTCTTTTTTTATGTTTTAGTTTGCACACAGAAGTAGCTAATTAACATCTCTCAAGCGTTAATAACACTTCAGCTACTTTCGCAAGTACCAGCCGATTTGAAAAGGAGACAACGAGGATGCAGGGCAGGAGCAAGACGAAGAAGGGAGGAGCAGGAAATTCAAGCTATCTCTTCCATCAAGGGTTATGAGCAATGTAAAATATTTAGTTAATTAACTTTAATGTTTAAAGGGGATGCTCAGGCTGCCGTAAAGACATACTCTCAGTCATATGATCCATTTAGCAATGGATTCATATTAAATGCTATGAAAATCAACAAATAAAAGTCAGCTGTTGCTTCTCAACTGTGCTTCAGCAGAATGGTTTTAAAAATTAAACTCATGAAATGGCCTGGACAGATGGCACCCTAACTTAATAATTTGAAGCACAAACTTTGGAGGCGGTTGCCACAATCAACTGATTTCTATACCTGTCAATAAGATTTCTTTATCTTTCAGGAGGCATGTGGCCCACTTATCATGAGCAGACTGTTCCAGCTGTATTAGGTTTGAAGGCTGCCTTTAAAAGACAGTGTTTGGTAACATAGAGAGGATGTGGCAAAAAGGTTAATTTCTGTCCCGTTTGTTGAGAGGACATTCTTCTAGAGGCTACTTCCAGTTAGGCTTTTTTATTTGTTTTCAACAACACAAGGGTGTCCTCCAGACTCTTTAGTTACCATTATCTATCTCTTGAATGTGTTCTCGATTTTCCTACTGTGGCCATGTCAAGGGGGAGGTTAGTTACAGTTCTACTGATCTTAAAATTCTGATTGATATGTGCAGGTGTAGTTAGAGGAACATCAAGTTGCCTCAAGCTGGTCTTAAAGCCTTTAACTTTATCTTGCCTATCCTTTCTTATCCTCTGGTCCATGTTGAGTGTGGTACACACCATGTCACCAAATAGCACAGCGACTACCTGTAGGTATATACAGTATATATAGGTCCACCGGCAGTTTACAAGATCTTAGACCTGTAATGCTAGTTAGTGGACACACCTTGACTTAAAATGTTATTTTGGTCACACTATTTCCTGTCTTTTCTAGAGATATCCTTTTTGTCAAAGTTTGTTTAATGGGTTTGTTTATTTCTAATAATTCTGTTGATGCATTATTAAAAATGTTTGACTTTCATTTGACTATATACTCATTCAGATTAAAGTATTTTCTTTAACCATTGTCGGTTTAAACAAGCAGAACCAAAATTTTGTCTACATCTGTAGCATGAGGGGTATGCTTGGACGCTGTGGCTATTGGTTTTTTTTGTTGGTTCCAACTGTTATTGCTTCAGGCATTAAAATGTCTCTTTCTGAAAAAGCTGCCTACTGCAGTAATGACCTAAAATCCTATTAGATTGACCAGAATTGGACTGTCCAGCTGCCGATTTCAATGCATTTTCTTCTCCAGTATTTCCTGGCAGATTTCTCTTTTCTAAAATGAGGAAATCAAATCTAGGGACAAACCTGGGTGGAGGAGCTGATACTAATCCTGCATATCTATCCAAAGGCTCACTTCCTGCCTATTTGGCTACATGACATTCCCAAGACACACTGACAGAACTGTATGCGCCCACCGCCTTATCAACTGGTCTCCTGAGGATCTAAAGAGGCTAAACCACATCTTCATTTCCTGTCCTTGGCGCACTGGGTCCCTTCCTGTGACAGACTGATCTGCTGTGAGATAATAATCTATCTGAAATGGAGGGTGATTGCTGTAGTCACTGTGCTCTGTGTGCTTGTTTGCATCTGTGCTTATTGCTTCATTTGTGCCTGGCAGTCAGCAAGCCAATCACTCAGGACGCAGGGTTGCACTGTGGATGGTTCTAAAACATGAAAAATGTATGGGCGGCAAAAAACAAGGGTAAAGAAGTAATTAAAACTTTAGATGTTGGCTATTTGTAGATCTCTGTACTACAATGCTCTGCTTTAAAAGTCAAGGTTTTCTATCCTATAACTTTATAGTCTCTACTCACTATTCGTATATGTGGAGCTGTACAGTATTAGTTGCAAATTGGTTGTTGTAAGCTCTTGGGTTTTATAGATACCGTTTCTGTAGCAGTAATAACAGGAACTTGTTGTCAGACTGTCTCGTAGAGTCTACAGAGACATGTCTGGCGAACCTCTGGGTCTCAGAAGGGCTGCCTCAGCTCTCTGTGCTCACACACACCCACACGCAGTGTACACATGACTTTATTATTACTACGCACAGATGGATGGAAGCAGCATACAGCAATCCTGCATGTAGAAAAACCCCTACATTCAGACTATTTCTGTTTTAACATTTGATCAGTAGGACTCGGGGATTGAAGTTGGTTTTCAGTGACGGGGTCAACAGAAAAAGAGAATCTCTAAAAAGTCTCAGCATTATTGCTCCCCAGAACATTTTAATGCCAGTTGTATAATCCTGCATGGGATCTCCAGAAGGATCCAACTTTTATTAAAATATTTTGATTGGCTTCAGATCTCTAGTTGTAAGGACATACCTTGTTCAGAGTCCATGGATGGTCCCTAATTTATTTTTCATTCAGATTTGATTCATGACTCTGGCTCATAATCATCTGTTAATTCCATCTTTTCTTGGGCTATGTACCTGGACTCATGGTATAATAAAACCAGAACGTGGTCTTAGCCTTTGGGTTTTGGGGTTAAAACGGTATGTAAAACTATTAAACATTAAATTACAAAACGGTAACATCACAGCATAATGCTGCCACTACTATGCCTCCAACGAGGCATGTGGGCAGGTTTAGTGCTTTCTTCAAATCCTTACACATTCTCTGAAAAGGTTTTGGGAGAACTGAATGATTATTTTTTGTCTAAGAAAAAAAAGGTTCCTGTTTTGCACCATTACTAACAATCCATACTGGTTTAGAACCCAACCAAAACAAGTTGAGGTCTTGTATCTTCAATTCAGTTTATTTCTATAGCGCCAATTCACAAGACATGTCATCTAAAGGCACTTTACAGTTCACCAGATCATACAGTCAAATTGATTCAAAGCTTTCTATCTAAGGAAAACCAGTTGATTGCATTGACTCATTGACTCAAAGGCATTTTTCATCTAGCTATCGAAAAAAAACAACTTTTTTTAAATTTTCTGTCTTCTCTTAGAAGGCAAATGGGTAAATTCCATTAAACGATTTTAATAAGAAAAGGGAATTAGCCCAAGTTTTTACTCACTGATCCACCAAAGGTTTTGCTTGATTCTGTTCATTACAAACACTCCAGCCAATCTAGCACCTTGTTCTCATATGTTATTAAACGCAAGTTTAAAATAGGTTAACTTGTTTATCCCTTCAGTACCGAAGATGATAAAAGGGTAGAAAAAAGAAATGTGAAGTTTGCTAATGAAAACTGCTGTTTTATTCTTTTTTTCAATGTGGGATTATGTAACTTCAATATCAGATGTTTGCTCCAAGGCTTTTTACAGATCTTTACCAGGGACGCCAATAAGCGAGCAGTGCCCTTTAGTTTGCCTGAGATGAAAGAAAAATATAAAATCATTGAAGCAAAAGCAGTTTTTAGGAAGTTTCAAACTGCATAATCCTCAGATCACTAAATAAACAGTCATACTTTAATCACTGCTCGTTAATACTTCGGACTTGAGGAAGTGGGTCGAAGTCTAGTCTTAGAGACACTGATTGTGATTTATTATGTCCTTTAACTTTCTATAAAGTCTTATATTTGCCTCTGAAAAAGCCTGGACTTTATGTGAGGTCTGCTGCTGTCAAGAATATATCTTCTAAGTCCTACAAGTTTGACTATGAGGCCTCCATTGTTCAGACGGGTCTCCTGAGTCTCTAAACGGCACTCTGAGGCTGCAATGGCAAAAATCTCTTCAGGTTTATGCAAGACATTATTTAAGGATTGCAGACATGCAACGTAAAACAGTCTTTTACTACTTTTGTTCATAACTTTACATAGGTTAATGATGGGATATTCTTAGATGTCAAGTATGGCTTGGACTTTGGGGTTTTAGAGCAAAGAGTATATGAACCAGAACAGGAACGACAGCAATACAAGTAATGGTTCTCCTAATTAACTGAAGGGTTGTAAAAGATTCAGAATTTGATCAACCAATCATATTTTCATCACTAGCTGCTGTAATTTTCTCCTCACCGCTGCAGGGATTTCTCTCTGGCCTGATTATGATTTATAGTGGTGCTCAGAGACCTTTTGGCAAGGTTCAAAATGCCAGCAGGGGGTTGTGGAATCATGGCAGATTATCTTGGTGCCCTTAAGATAAATGTACATGAAAGAAAAAATGGTGAGTTTGAAAAAAGTTCACCCAACATTTTCAACTCTTCTTGGAGAAAAGGCCAAGCTGTGGATGTTAAGCCAGCCAAATTGTACTTGATTTCTTTCAGAACGTGGCAAATCTCTCCTCATTGCACCCTTCATTCATTCTATATTCTGAGAATAACAGTTTTTCTATGTTGTTACTTTTATTTAAGTCTAGATGTTGAAGACTGTGCTGCTGGTTCTTAAGATTTGCTTCTATTCTCCATCCTCATATTTACATTGTAAGCATTTGCAAATTTCCACTGTAGGTTGAATCTTCTGCTTCGTGACCGACTGTCGACCCTGATTAACCCATTTATGAAAAAAGTAACAGAGTTGCCTTTTGCTGGATGACATTAACTGCAGGCAGGTTAACTGTCTCTTTACTTTAATTTCCTTGCTATAGACCACTGAAGTATGGAGAGACATTTAATTTAAAATTCGATAATAAAATTGTTAATAAGTATTAATAAATATTCCATTAAATGAATAAAATGTACCCATTAAATACAACCATATGAAATAAAAAGCATTCTTAGCTTGT
>NW_015150994.1:274602-295073 GCF_000732505.1 Cyprinodon variegatus | reverse complement strand
GTCGTGAAAATACGGTACTTGTTCTTTTATTAGAATTCACTTCATTGTTTAAACTCGCACACCCTCACTCTGACAACGCGTTGTCGACTTCAAGGCATTCTTGACTTCTTCTCTACGCGCTCAGCTTTATCTTTGCTCTCACTCGGCTCCACAGGATTAACTGATGTAATTTTGTTTAAATCTCTGTTAGATAATTCTTCACTTGATTCACCCGCGTTCTGTTTGTTTATGCTTTTGACTGAATCGGTGGAGTCACGAGATTCCCCACATACTGCAGTGTCTTAAAGGGGAAGAAAATTTCAGCCACACTGCAAAAAGTTCTAATCTATATAAATAATTTTTTCTTAAAATAAGTGCATTTTTTCTTGAATTGAGGAGGTAAGTTCAACACTTTGCCTATGGAACAAGACTATTCACATTTGAAACAAGAAAGAAATATTGAATTGTCTTATTTTAAGTGTATATTATCTAATTCTTATTTTATTATTTTATTTCGCACACAGGAAAAACGTCAGAATTAAGTTTTTCTTTTAACGAGTATTTGGGAAATTGTCGCTGGTTATCATCATGAATGACTGTAACGTTAAAAAAAATCTGGTTTATCGTCCATTCCTACTGTGAAGAGATGATTGCAACTTGTACATTTTCTGGTTAGGGTTGGTTTGATAAGGATATATTAATATAAACATCTTTTTGGAAAAGTGTTTTTTCTCTCTGAATTTATTTCTGAATCTGGTTATTTATTTGTATTTTTTTTTATAAATTATACCTTGAAATACCAGAATTTGTACATCATTTTCTGATTATATAATTTCAAACATTAAATCAGATGTTATGAACTAACATTTCCTCAGTACTTGAGTTGCCATTTCACCAACTACACTTGTAAATTCTACTTAAGTTTGGTCTTGGATTGCTATGTTCTAGGTGTAGTGAGTAAAATGTCAGGGTACTGTACCCAACTCTGGGAGTAGTAGATGGATGGATCCAAACACTCATGCTGGTATTTTTTATGATCCTTTTTTGCTCTTGGGCTACGTTCACACTGCATTCCTTGATGCTTAATTCCAATTTGTTTTTTGTAAAATCCGTTTTTTTTTTTTTTTTTTTGTGTTGTCGTTCACATTTCTGCAGTGAACTGCAGTCATACAAAGCAAGTGTCCTGCATGCGCAGTAGACGTCACAGGCCAGCGTGCTCTGTGTTTACAGAAGTAAACATGGATGGTAGTGCCGGAGTGCATCTAGCGGTCTTTCTCATCCATTAAAACAATCATTTCAAGATGGTTAAACATAAATACTGCTCTCAGCATCATTTTCCGCCATGGTTGTTGTTTTTCTTGCCGCTTCTTCATAGCAAGACCCAGAATAGTGACCGTTGTCGGGTATTAATGGCATTCAGGTCGGATGAATGCGTTCTGATCGTTCAGACACAGGTCACATTTGAAAAGATCAAATTCGTATCGGATTCAGGACCACATAGCCAAGTTGCCTGGGTCGCATTGGAAAAAATCGGATTTGTGTTGTTCAGACTGCTATGAAAAGATCAGATACAGGTCGCCTATGGGCCAAAATATCAGATTTGATTCATTTCAGGTTGTAGTGTGAACGTAGCCTTAGAGATCCAAGATTAGTTGTAACAACAGAGAAATATTTATTTTTTTATGTAAACACAATGCAGTAGACAAGCTGGTTTAGATTTCCACCTCTTTGCCATCATTGTTACTATTTTAACTGCACATAAGCCATCTGCACATGCCCAGTTTTTGTCAGCAGTTCTCACAGCGCCACCGAATGGCCCAGTATTTTTACTACGGCATCTTTAGTCATGCTTTCTGCATTTTTCTGGACACAATTGTTTTCTAAGCCATTTATGAAAAGATACAATATCCATCTCTGTGTGAACTTGGTCGTATTCTGTGTTTGTGTGTTTTGTAGCTTGCTTAATATATGTTTCTGTGTCACATGGCACCAATTGTGGTGCGATTAGCTATTTGCTGGGCGTTTGCCTCCCTCTTTTGACGATATTTACCAGTGTTCATAGATTGCATGTTAGGGGTGGGCGTTTATAGCTATCGTGATTCATTTCTAGTTATGATTAGAATTTTGATATAAAGTCTAAATGATAAAAAAGGAGTTAATGGTAATTAGAAACTAAAAAAAATATGTGAATAGGGAGAATTTTTTTTTAGTAGAGAATTGTATATTCAAAGAATTTAAAATGTGGTTACTACAGAGTGTTAAGTGAGATATATATTACTTTCTTATGTAACTGGTGTCCTAAAGAAGCCCATTTTAAAAGGTGTATCCTTCTGAAAAGTAGAACTAATGATTGTTGGGCTATGGCTGCTGGGGCACGTAGTCACAGCCATACAGTCACCTAAGAAATACTCTAAAGAAGTGATGGGTTCTTTTTATTATTGCTTTTATCATTATCATGATATTGCTACAAAATAATCATACGATTTTGAGTCCTACCCTATTGCAAATTAAATTTTTTGTTTTAACAGTGAAGTATTTGAATAGATATAGGACAAAAAATAGACTTATTTTACAAAAAAGTAATAAGTATTTAATTAGGAAAAAAAAAGATTTTTAAAAGACTAATGACTTGGAGTTTTTCTAATCGAAAGGGATTATGAAGACTTTTTTTTTTTCCATATTTGACATTCAAGACAGTTTACATGAAATGAGGATCATTTCATGTCATTCATTCCAGCTCACAAACTAAATGAGGGCTTTAGAAACAGTCTCATATTATTGGTAGGGAGAGAAGGAGAGAACCGTTACAGATTCAGAGCGCGGCGTGTCTCACAGATCATTACCGAACTGTTGCGGTCCCGCGTGTGTCCTGGGTTTGTGCTGGAGCATTTGTTTGCCAAGCTCATCGTGGAAGATCATTATAAGGTCACCGTATGAGTGCGAGTCAGTGAGGCAAAGGTGGAGGGAAGGAGTTCAGTCGGAGAACTGATGAAGACGGCCTTTGCAAAGTGCGCGTTAAGACCTTTGATTAGCTTTTTTGTGTTTGTGTGTGAGGGAGTGAGAAAAGTGTGTTCAATACTCAGCTTGCCAATTGGGAAACACCCCTGCAGTGAGAGTTTGTCTTTGTTTGGCTGAAACCGTGGGAGGAGATGCAGGGGAGCGATGGGAGTGATGGGATTGTTTGACTGAATGTGTCCATGCGTGATCAGCATCTTTACATACTTTATTGTGGGGAAGATTTTGGTATTCCTTTCATCAAACCTGAGATTATTCGCACCATATACTTTGCTAACATGTTTTATTTTTGTTATTAGCCATTTCCTGTGATTTCTTTCTTTTTTTTTTTTTTTTGATAATCTCAATGAAAGGATCAAAAACCTTATTCTGTTTCTGAATTAGTCCAGAAAAGAAACCAAATCTAATTTCCGTCTGGTTTATTTTTATCCAGTGCAAACAGTGATGTTTTTTTCATGTGGAGGTTGGTTTTTTTTGTTTTTTTTCTCCTACATGGATTTGCTCTAATTAGTTCAGTGAAATGCAGCCAATTTTTAGGTGCCATTGTGAAACCTGCTGCCTCTTGTGAATTTGCTTGTTGAAATTGAATAGTTGGATTCGGTTGCATTCTGGTTGGATATCACGCTTCTAAATGCCGCGTTCCCAAAGCGGCTCTTCAGCATCCCCTGCTACATCTGTGTGTTCATTGTTTGGGTGTTTTTGGACACAGAGCGTACATTTTTTAGACTAACACAGGTCACATGGTGACTCTGAGGTTCTTAGCTGAGAATAAAAGTGTATTTAATTCATTTTGGAGGGTTTCCTTCTGCTTTGTATTGACCTGAGAACATGTTTTAAACCAGGGTTTAGACGTCTATAGAGGAATATTTGACCAAATTTTATTAAACTTAAGTTAGGTTTGATGGAAGGTATCAGTAAATCAAGTATTTCTGAAAGGTTATCTCATCTTTCTGGTGTATTATTTATTATTTTTGTGTTCCATGCTATGTTTTTCCTGCCTTTATTAGTTATTTAAGCCATTGTGTATGTTTACATTAACAATGGAGGTAGGATACCAAGCATATACTGTATGCTAGGAAGTGGCCTACTGCAGCTAAGTTAGTTAGCGCCGTCCAGTGTGGAAACAAAAAAGAAAAGTCTAAGATCCAGTCTGAAAAAATACAGACAAAATATTTGTTTCCAAGAGGGATAAGAATCCATCAGTGCTGGGAATACAGTATAATGTTGTTCGCTGATAAGGAAGCTAAAGCTACACTAGAAGTGCTATTTTATTCTCTGCTAAGTACAAACGATCTACATGGATGGATTGCTTGGTTATTACCTTGATGTTGTGTCCTTGTTTGTGTTTTTGTGAGGATTGGGAATTTTCGTCTTCCTTGGTATTCTGATAGGAGACTCTGGGAAGGTTTGATAAATAAACCGATCAACGGAAACTCTGTTATTTAACATCGATTGGAGTTTTACTATGTCGAGTTGTCGCTGTACCGCGTCGTATTGCAGGACGGCAAGCTTTATTTAGTAGATGCCATCTGGCTTTCTGATAGTTCTGTAGTAACACAGCAGATTCCGCTATGCCTGTTTTGTTAATCGCCCCCCATGCTGCAATGCTATTTAGGCTTAAAAAAAGGATCTAAACACTAAGGATGTCCCGATCTGATATTTAATCAGACATCAGTCCAATATTTGCCAAAAAACTAATGTTGGACTTTATATGCAGACATTTAAAATCTTGGATATTTTTATGGTGATAGAATCACGCAGCTGTTAAAGGTTTCTGTAACTCATTGGTTAATTTTACATCGTTCAGTTGTTTTTGTACCTTTGTTGTGGACTTTTGTTCCTTGTTTTTGATAATCATAGTTGATCAAGCCTTTTCGAACATTCTACATTATAAAATATTTAATAAATATTTAATAAAATCCGGGGTGATTCATATCAGATCAATATGGGTATCAGAAATTAAGAAGTTTTGGGACAGCCCTACCAAACACTATCAGGATGGATTTTTAGTTTATATTACCCTATTTTATCATGATCAAATGTCTGTTTTGTCTCTTTTTACATAGGCATAAAACGTGAATATTCACCTTTAATGTAAATTTACAAAGAACGCAGATACAGGGGAGCAGATAAAGCATCGTTCCAAGTGTGAGGCAAGGCAAGGCCAATTTATTTGTATAGCACAATTCAGTACAAAGACAATGCAAAGTGCTTTACATGATTAAAATACAGGAAGATAAAACAGAATCAAAACAAGTAGGAAAAATAAATAAATAAAAAAAATGCAGAAAAAAAAGAATATTAAAAACAGTTGGACTAAAGAAAATATGTTTTAGTTGAACTGTTTAACTAGAGCAGTCGAAGGCAATCCTAAACAAATGTGTTTTTAGTCTTGATTTAAAGGAACTCAGGCTTTCCGCACTTTTACAGTTTTCTGGAAGTTTGTTCCAGATAAGTGGAGCATAGGAACTAAATGCTGCTTCTCCATGTTTAGTTCTGGTTCTAGGTATGCAGAGCAGGCTGGAGCCAGAAGACCTGAGTGGTCTGGAGGGTTGATACACTGATAGCAAGTCTGTGATGTATTTAGGTGCTAAGCCATTCAGAGATTTATAGACTAACAGAAGTATTTTAAAGTCTATTCTCTGAGATACAGGGAGCCAGTGTAAGGACTTTAGAACTGGGGTGATTTGCTCTACTTTCTTAGTCTTAGTGAGGACACGGGCAGCAGCGTTCTGGATCAGCTGCAGCTGTCTGATCCACTTTTTAGGCAGACCTGTGAAAACACTGTTGCAGTAATCAATTCGACTAAAAATAAACGCATGGATTCTTTTTTTCCAGATCATGCTGAGACATTAGTCCTTTAATCCTGGAAATGTTCTTGACCCCCTTAGTTTTCTAGAGAGGGTTTCTGTGCCTCTCTGTTCTTTCTCCGGGTGTTGATAGATTTATAGATGAAAAACAAACTGAAGTTTCAGTTAGAAAGAGGTCTTTGGACCAGGAGACAAAAGTCCACGTTTTTTATCCATAGCCTAGGTAAGATGCTTTTAACTTATACCTGGAGGCGTCATGCATAAGATTATGTACATAATGTGCTGACTTCAGCCTCAGTCAAATCCTTGTAAAGCTTACAGAGATTGTAAAATAAAACTTCGCTTAATGTGCTCTGGTCTGCAGTTATCCATCTTGGTAGTGCCAATTTATCTACCACACTTTTTCCTTCCACTAAACTTTCTATAAACATACTTTGATAAAATACTCTGTTAGCTGCAGTTTCTTTGATGATTATATCCTGTAGCTCACCTTCTATGTGGAAAGTGATTAATATTATATGTAATTTTTTTAATGCTAACTTAATTCACATTCATGTTAACTTAATTTTCTAATGAAATACAATAACATTTCAGTTTTACACTAACGTTTTTCACCCAAGTTTAAGGCTTAAAAAACTTTGAAAACTGTGTATATATCAGCATCTCAAGTTTTCTCTGGACATATAGGGAAAAAATAAGCCCATTTAAAATCCAATTACATACAGTCGAACTCGATCCAATTTAATATGCTTCCAATATCTCTACATTAATCCAGTCTAATTCAATGCTGCCAGATGCAGTGCATTAGTAATAATTAAATGCCAATCTAAAAAAAAAACTTGGGTTTAACCAGGGAAGCTGACTGATTTAATCAAATCTTCCCTTTAATTACCCAAGGACGTCCCTTATTAATGTTAGCCTGTAGCATCAAGGGACCATAACTTCAAAATACAAGCCAAGTCTTAAAAGTAGAGATGTCTCAATTGTGCCAAATTTCAGCTAGAAGGTGAACTGTGCAATATACTTATTTGCATTCATTATCTCAGTATTGATGTGTTGGATAGTTTCACTGCACTTAATGCCGACACTGAGCTATTTCTTCTCATTAGTTTCCTTAAAACCTATTTAGATCTTCAGCAAAGCATCTGGGGCAAGTTTCCACCTAAATACCCCCAACAAAGCTGGAAAGTAACCCTGGTGCCTTTTTTTTTTTTTTTATTACAATCATGTAATTAGCTGTGTTTATTCTACAGACAGTCTAAAATGGTTTAGAGTTATTCTATCAGAGAAGCAAAGTGATGGATTTAGGTATTTGACCTCTTCATTCATTGTGGGCGCCCGTGTTGATGCCTGATGTCATTGTGTACGTGATCAGTGTGCAGCAGCACACTCGGCTCCTGACTGTGAGCAATTTTGTCAGCTCAGCTGTGATTCACAGTCCGTTACTTCCTTGTTAAAAGAACATTAAAGGACAACATAGGCCACAAAATGGAAAAAGATCATTCTGATAACAAGTTTTCTGAAAAAATTGCAATAATAGGAGCGCAAGTGTATTCTTGCAAGTAGCACACACATTTTGTAAATGGAAATGTAGAAAAATAAGAATGCAATCCAGAAATGAAACTTTGAACCTTTTTTTTATTAATAATTCTTTCAGAGAGTAACGCTGCTGTTTTTCTCAGATGTTATTATTTCACTCTTTCTTTTCTCTCTTTTTTTTTTTGTTTCTTATTTGATTGAATTTTACTTTTTTAAATTAAGCTTAAAGAATACATCCTTTTCAACTTACGTTTTACAGATCAATTTCTCCACCTTTTGGGGCAACAAAGATGCATTTCCAGTGATCTGCATGAACGTGGTATTGGTCAAGATGCGTGTCAAGAGAGAGCGTTTGCATTGGGCTTGAATAGATGAGAATATGACCCATGAAAAGCTATTTGAAAAGAATGCAAATTCTAAAGCTTCATCTGAAACAGAAATTTGGGAAAATAGCATTTGCAAATATAAAATCAGTAAAGACATTTTTTTAAAAATTGAATAAAAATCTGAGTTAACGCGTTTTATTTTTCAAATTTAGATTTACGAAAAGTATTCTTTGCACAATTCGCTACAAATAAGTGTTGGATCTATTTTATGCAATTCGCTATATAATAAGTGTTTGATTAATTTAACGCATATACTCAGAGAATATGATATTTTGAAATAAAACCGTGCAAATTTTTGCATTGCTTTACAAATAAATGCCTCAGCTGTACACAACGTTTATTTTTGGCATTCTGCTTTAATTAATCAATATTGAGATTAATAGACTAACATGCTGACATTAGCGGGTTGATTATTTTGGATTTCTGCTCCAGTAGCTAGCCTGCAGTTAGCTGCTTAATGAAATGCATTGTTTAATTTACCCGTTGAGCTTTTGCAACAACAGTCAGAGTATATAGTGAAGGATTCTGACTTGTCTATGAAGGTGTACAAAGGTTTTTAAATTACACTTTTTAGAAAAAAAATAGAAATAAAATTGCAACATACCATTGCTCCTCTTTGACCCACCGTCTCAAACTGGCTGAATGGCTATTTGACTTTCTGATGGTATACAAGACAGAAAAAAATTGGCTTATTACTAAGGTACTCTGATTTTTTTGTTTTGTTTTTACGGCACTAGTGGCTCGTTTTTTTTGACAGTAGGGTGACAGGAAAGGGGCTAGGAGAGAGGGGGAGAGACATGCGGAAAAGGGCCACAGGTCGGATTCGAACCTGGGTCGCCCTTGTCGAGGACTAAAGCCTCCGTACATGGGTTGTGTGCGCCAACCATTGCGCCACCTGCACGCCCATCGAGGTACTCTTTTAAAACTACAGTTAACTTTAGACATAGGCTATATAACAGGGTAGATTTTTAAGCCATATTTGACAAAATTTTAGCACAAAATGCTTATAGCTCTAGACTTATCGAGTGATGCTGCACAACCCCTGCTCCACCCATTAATGATCTGCTCAAAAGAGTGGATTCTTTTTAAAGCTTAGAAGACAATTCAGCCATTTGTAAATATTTATTTTAAACAAAACAATAAAAGCAGACATTGCTGCTTAAAACTAATAGCACACTACCTATCAGCCCAGTTAATGTAATGGAGTTAAATAAATAATGGTAGTAAGTTATTAATGGTTTCTGTTGTAGCGGAAAACCCAACTAGATGACAAACGAATTATAGTTTCCTTTTAGTATTTAAACAGCAGCACAACGGTAAAAGGTAACTGTCTGCTTAGAAAACACTTTAAAACACAAATGTGTTCAACCTGTTTCTGTGGATTAAGTACACATTGAAATATCCACGTGATAATTAATATATACCTTTAGTTGTTTAGAAACTTTAGGAATATGTGTTCCTCTTTCAAATGAAATACAAAGTAAACTCAGTCTGACAGACGCTGCCCTGTCTGGTTCCTGACAAGTATAAATGCTTCTAAATAGTTCTTATTTAACAGAGTAACGTCAGTATAGATGAATACATTTTATTTCCCATCCTTTTTAAATTATTTATTTTTTCAGTTTTTTTGTTTTCCTCTATCCAACATTACTTATAGCTAGATAGAATTGTGGTCTTAGGTCAATTTAAGTAAAAGAAATTGGTCTTTCTGCCTCTTAAATGATTGATTCTCCCAGAATGCCCAAAGCTCAAAGTGATTCATCTAGAACAGGACACACCTCTTTGATTTCTAGAAGCTGACAGCAAAACTGACATTTACCACTTATGTTTTAAGTGTGTAAAAAATTGTCTGGGAAAAAGTGCTATCAAACTTCATCTCTGTGTTGCTGATAAAATGACAATGAGATTTGACATTTTTGTGCTCGGCCCGGGAAATAAGAAAATAGCTATGGCAACAGGAACAAAATCCCAGAAAGCTGAGGAAGCTTCAGTATAAGCTTTGTTTTCTTGCCATAATCTGTTTTCAGCAGTACAAAAGTTAATGCCAGGGCAATTCAAGAACATCAAATAGTTCATCAAAGCCAATTGTGGTTCACTTGCATTCATTAGTGGGAAATTGGTCTGACAAGCGTGATCAGACTTGCAGGCTATTGATCAGCTGCTGTCATCAGTTTAGGTGATATGAACTGGCAGTGACAGCAGCAAGATGTAACAGTGCATTGAGGGAAAGCAGAAACAGAGAGAACGATCCAAATCTACTCTCTTTGAGAAAAAGCTAATGGCTCCTTTGATGTCACTGTGCAAATCCAGGTTAACAGTTACAGAAAACTGTAGCTGTGGTTAAACAATTGTGGCTTTAAGGAACTGTAGTACCCACTGTTGGGCTGTTTGTGTCTCACCTGTGAAAGGAGGAGAAACAGAAGAATATTTTACAAATAAAGTAAATGATGATTAAAAATCACAGTATAATGCTATGATGTAAGGAAACTTGAATCAGCTTTTTCCGCAGGTTTTGTTTTTCTTCACCTTGTTGTTATAGGTTTAAACAGAGCAGATTAGTACATTTTCACTGCTTGGACAGGGTAAATGGTAGATGGCCTGTACTTATATAGCGCTTTTCAAGTCGGGAGACTTGACCAAAGCGCTTTACACTACATTCATTCACCCATTCACGCACACTCACACACTGATGGTGGCAAGCTACATTGTAGCCACAGCTGCCCTGGGGCTCACTGACAGAAGCGGGGCTGCCGTACACTTGCACCACCGGGCCTTCTTACCACCATCAGTAGACGATGCAGGTGAAGTGTCTTGCCAAAGGACACAGCGTAAAAAAAACTTGGACAGTAAAGATTTCATTGTGCAATTCCTCAGGTTACCACTGGAGGTGTTTGTGAATAGAATGGCCAGTAAAATAATACCTCTGGGCACGGTCATGCAGGTACAATGGTATTGCCTGAAATGGGTTCACTGCTTGGGGATGGGCCTTTGCGGTTGGTCATGGCTTAGGGATTGTTTCTGGCTCTCTTTGGGCTCTCCGGGCTATGGTTGATCTTGTCTGCTCGCTGGGATGGGGGATGTCGGTTCCTGGTATTGGGCGTTGGTCTGGGACATTGGAGGGTTTGGCCCCATCCTTGCAGAAGAGCCAGCTGGCAGCCGTGTCTGTACAGCAGGTGGGATACAACCATTTTTCCCAGAAGTATCTCAGCTTGTAGTGTTGGTCCCGGAAGAATAGCATACGTATGAGGAGTGAATGAATATGTTTAGCGTTTGCTCTGTGTGCACCTCCATTGAGTGCTTATATATGTCCGTACGGGGTTTGGGTGGAATACTGTGAATGTGACTTATTGAATGTGAATTTATTTATTACTACTTTTCAGGTTGAGTGTTTGATTGATTTTAATGAGCCAACAGTGGACATGTTTACTCGTTACATCAGCTGAAATAGTCAAAAAGAGAAGAAGGTGCCAAAGGAAGAAAAAGGTGCATGGGATATATTCAGTGCGTTCACATGTGACAGCTTTTTATTTATTTATTTATTTTTTTTTAATAGCAGGATTATTATACAGTGTTTTTACATAGGTATTTATATAGATGGATATTTATATATATATATATATATATATATAGCTATTGCACGGGGTGCAAAATATAAAGAAACAGGTTGTTGCACAGTTATTGTTCTTGCAGTGTCGCATTGTCTGATGGCAGCAGGGATGAATGACCTGAGGTAGCGCTCCTTTTGACAAACTGGGTAAAAGTCTTCCACTAAAGGAGCGGCTCAGCTCCTATACAGTCTGTTACAGTTTTCTTCTCTCCATCTACTGAAACATCCTAGGCTCTAGGTATGAGCAGCTTCTTATTCTCCACAGTGATAAGAGGTGCTTTTGTGGGCGCTGTCTTATTCTTGGTGTCTGCCGGGTTGGGCTTAGGCCTCCTGGTCCTGTGGAGTCCCTCGTAGGGAGTGGTGCAGTCCAGGACTGTGGCTGCCAGCGGAGCAAATGGAATTGCTGCTGCAGCCTCATGAAATCTCTCCAATATGGCCTCTGGGATTGGGCCCCTCTTGTACTGGGCCCCTTGGAAGTCAGGCTCTCTTGTCTGCCCTTCTCTGATCATTGCAGCCATCCCTATGTCTAGCCTCCCTGTGTCCCAGTGATCTGGGTTGCCTTTGTGTGTGAGGCATGTGTCACCTCTTTATAGATCCCCCCTTTGCCTGAAGGAACCTGTTCATTAAGGCATCCTTTCGTTGAAGGAAGGGTGCTGCTCCTGGTCAGCATTCCTTTGAGTTGGCTCCTGCATCCTCTGAGGATATCACTGGAATGTCTCCTGAGTTTTTCTGGGTAAGGCCCACTGAGAATAGAGATTCCTTCTGACCTAATCACACTCTGACAATAAGCTTAGAAGATACAGAGATTCATTTGGACGTTTCTTTGAAAGTCTCAGCAGTAGAGAACCATTGTAGATCTGTTCACTGTCTTCAGTGAGTTAGAAGTCACTCATCATTCATTTTCTTCCACTGTGAGCCTCTCTGAATCTGTTAGCATATTATTTTTGCCCTATAGTGAAGTTGGTGTATTAGCAATTAGCTACTGGCATTTCAAAAAACATAGGTACGAACCAAGATTAATACCCATTTGTGCTCAGCACTGCACTGCTTCCAGAGTTAAATGGCATTGCATGGGTATATTTTTCCTGCCACAGAGCAAAACCCTGCCTGTCACTCAGAGCTGCCTACTCGAACACCCCCCTTCAGAGCAACATTATGTGATTAGGAGAGTTGGAAAATGTCAGCCTGGTGCCTTGACTCAATCAATGCCATAGCTATTTGGCGGAAAAGGTGAAATGAAATATGTACGTAATGATTTCAAGTGTCGATATGTCAGTAACAGTGAAGATTGAAAAGGAGAGAATGCTTTTTGTTTAACTCAACACGGCTGGTAGAATTTAATACAGAACTGATTGGCTCCCGCTGAGACAAAGTATTCCCCTAACTATATTTGGTGAAGGTAAGATATGAGGAGTTATAAGACTGACTCATTGAAAAAGCACATTGTTATAAGGTACATGTAGACTTTCTTTGCTTTCCATTTAGTGATTGCTATGAAACAATCTTTTGAAAAATAGATATTTTTGGTTAAATGTCGAGAATCGGAACTTAGAATTATATAGCAATTATAATTCTGATCTACATTCTACATATGTTTATATGAGAACAGATTTTGTGGGGTTATTCTAACTTACCAAGGTTTACTCTTTAGAGAAGAACAAGTTCTTGTCTGGTTTCTGAATTTGGCCATTTGACCACCACTGCCCTCATTTAAATGAGGAGTTTCTCTGTGGCTGGCAGGTTGGACTTTTTTATTTTATGTTTTTCTGATCCATGTGGATAGCAAAGCCAAACAAGGTAATGACTGGAACAAGAGGTTCCAGCTGCCACAATACTTCTGAAACCACAATACACCTTCATCTCCCCGACTGATGGAATGGAATACACTACAGAACTATGGATCTTACAGAAATTGCCTATATTTGTTCAATGATGCAATTCCATTCCAATGTCTTCAGCAAATTTTACACCGTCTTCTGATTCACCTCTACTTTCCTTTTGAGAGCAAACAAGACATTTCAACTGGACATGATCACACAGTTTCAGTTATATTGCCTGAAATGGGTACTTCAGCAGAAAAAAATCCATTCCTGCAACTGACTTGTTCACATTAAAAGCAAACGATTGAGCAACGGCAATTTGAAGTCTGACAGTGTATCACCAGGAATCGTCAAATCTTTAAATATGTTTACAAACATGTATTCTTAACATATTAAGCAAGAATGGGTAGACCTTGACATCCTACATTTGTTTTTATCTTCTGTTATCAATACCTTGTTTTTGTTGTTTTGTCATCACCAGTGGCTTTTATTAACACCAAGTATAGATACCCAATGCTTACTTAAACCAGCGATAGATACTTCAAGCTCATGTTTTTAAGTATACAAAAGTATAAGTGCTGAAGAATGTATATATGGTAACGGATATTATTTAAAATTAGTAAAAACTAGAGTATCTGAAAGTGGTGGAGACTTATGCATATCACTATATATCCTCAATCACTTACTTTTGGTGACGGGTTGGGCTGGACAACACGAAAAGCAGGTTACTGTTACCATGAATGGGATCTTTTCAATGTTGCTGGATACAGGAGTCTTATGAGGTGGTATTGGGATTGGCTGGTTGTTAGATGTATTAATTGTCAATGCCATCCAGATTAAGAGTCCTCGGTGTCGTCTGGGTCATAAGCTTTGTCAAATTGAAAAAGAAACATTTAATATTCAACAGAACAAGGTTATGTCATCATAGGAATTGTGTATTATTCAGGTGCCTAAAATTATATTTTCAGGATATTTTAAAGCATACTTTTACAAACTATAAGTAGACTTGACATTTTACTACATGGCATACTGTACCTATAACACTTGAGAGCAAATTTAAAGTGAAACAACTTAGTAAGAAGTATTTTTTTTGTAAGCTTCTAGTACACGTGAATCACTGAACATTCTAAACTTCAGATACAGTATACACTTTTGAAATTTGCATATACTTGAAAATCTGAAGTTGAAGTATACCTACTGTAGTTATGGTGATGGTAGACAGTTGGAAAGCCTCTTTAATTACCCCTAAATGGTACAATATTGTTAAGGAAAAGGGGTGCAATCCAAAAGTTAAAACAAAAGTTCAGTTTGGGCAACTGCATGTGAAGTTTTCTAGAAGACGTTTCGCCTTTCATCCAAGAGGCTTCTTCAGTTGTTCTAGAAAACTTCTCAGATTTAATAAATAAAACACAGCTTTAAGAGTCAATCACTCCCAATTGGCATTTATATGTACAGTTAATTAGGACTTATTTTGAAGCATTGTGTTTTTTTTAAACTAGCCAGATATAATTATAATCCTTAACATTTTTGTTTTTTGTATTGATTAAACCATAGAAAATATAGATTGTCCGTTTCTTTAGAAGGAAACAATTAAATAAAACCTACTCCATTGAACTACTCCATTGATAACGAATTGCTTTGTCTTTACTGTGTAGATCACTTCCTGAGACTTAGACTTAGACTCAACTTTTTTTTTTTTTACCTTGGGATTACTGCTTCAGGGAAATTCTGGTTCCAGTAGCTTATATAGAGTACGAAGGGCAGAATTAAAGCAAGATGCTATTAAAGATAAAAATTTAACTGACAATATAAAACTCAAAGCTTAAATGCAGTAACATGAGTGAAAATGGCTGAATTAAAACAATTCTGCAATGGCAGGTAGGTCAGATTTTCTCAAAGAGGCATTTCCAGTTATCTCAAAAGCTCAAAGTCAGTAAATCTGCCAAAGGTGCTAAAGTGTCTGCCATAAAGGACTAAACACCATCTTACCTCTTAGTATTTATCAATAACTGGAAGTCATTTTACTTTGGCATGACTTTAATTATGATGATGTAAATTGATGGAATCTCATCGGCAGAAGGATACCATAACAATAACCATTTTGAATTGTTTTATCTCCATACTGTGTTAAGTACAGAGAAGTTCATTATAGCACAGAGCATACATGCACTGATGTCAGTGACTGGAGCCCTATTAAGTCAGCCGTTCGCCACTTTGAGAATAATAAAGAGAGAAGTCTACTTTGTGTTAAGTTCAACCCCTTTGCGAAATCCACTCAGATCTCCTCAAGCCAATTAGGGACAAGATGGTTGAAAATCAGGAAGCAAAATTGGTCTTTTGGTTAATCTCTTTAGAGAGTAGCTTCCAAGAGGTACGTGAGTTGAGAGAGCAGTGCAGAGGAGAGAAAAAAGTTAGATAAGTGTCAGATTTTGAAAGAAGCACGGGAAGGTGCATCGGCAGATCTGGAAGCGGGAGTGAGGGATGAAAGTGTAAAATGGCAGGACAGAAGCTGCATAGGAATGGTTGATGTCGGGGGGCCTTAGAACAGTAAATACACCAATCTGAGTCGGTCTGATGGCATCTTTAGAAAGGACACTGAACGGATTCTTGAAATTTTTTCATAAGTAGTTTTTTTTAAAGATTTACCGTGGACATTATAAACCATTAAATGTTAAATGTTCTTTTCATGCTGATTTTTTTATTTCTGCATGATTCACTTTATTAGTAGAAGTATGCTTTGGGTATTGTTCATGCTGTTTATGGCCCTAATTGACTGCTTTCATGTTTTAAAGACGTTCTTTTTATTGATAAAGTACATTCAGACATTAAGTTTTTATATTGGGCACCAGATTTGATGCAAATTAACTATTAATTTATGAGTAAGCTAAATAAACTGTGTTTTTGCAGGCCAAATAGGGTTTATGAGCCATACCAACTTTATTTATAAAGAGAATTAAAACACCAACTGCTAAATTAAAGGGCTGAACATGGTTACAAGTTATAATCATAAATGAGAAAATATCAAACTATGACTTTTAAGATAAATAAAACACTCGAATAAAATAAAAAAAATAATTAAACAACCTTTAATTATTAGGGGTCAAGGGTCTTGCTCAGGAACCCTGAATGGAGCCTGTGGGGATCAAACCGGGTACTTGCAACCTTCTCAGAGCACAAGCCGATTACTCTAACACTAGGACAACACTCCCCATGAATAAATAACTACATCAGATAATCCAGTAAAATTACAAATTTCACACATAATATAACTACTTATATGTATTATTTTAGTGGTGGTGATGCCTTAAAGGGAGTATGAAGCTGTAAAACCTATTTTATCATGTCCCTTCTCCTTCCTATAGTCCTTAACATCAATAAATATCCTTATTTCTACTCCACCTTTGAGTTCATATTACTCAAAATTCAATTATTAGTCAATTATGTGAGCAAATATATACATTTTTCTATATTTAAACATACATATACACATTCTCACATGCTAACACATAAATATATCTTACATTATTACCCATCGCCCACATGACCACTATTATTGCAAAAATATGTATATACAGATCTTAAGTGACTAAGAATACTCATTGTTCACTGCCCTTCTTCCATTTCATATATTTCTAAGGAAACCAGTTTGAGCCTTCTCATAACCAGTCTCATGATTGAATATCGCTTTAAATCAGTTTCTTCCATTTTTCACATCATTTGTGGAACTGCACATGTTTTCACGTTTGCTTGAGCACTTATACTCTCCCTCTGTCTGAAAAAAAGAACAGTTTTGGTTTATTTAAAGAAACGGGGTCATCTTAAGGCCTATTCCTTAAGAAGAAAATTTTATTTGTAAACGGACTAAATTACGTTTAACAGAAGTAGGTGTTTTTATATTTGTGCTTCGCCCAATAGGGCTACACGGAGGATAGTGTGTTGCCCCTCCTCTACTTTTTGCCACCTTTTTCTGGTTGCCAAGAAAATAGGAAAAAATGCAAACTTGTCTCTGTCCCAGAATTGAAAAATTTAACTCCTACATCTTATAGAACCTAGAGGAGCCCCCTCATCAGGCTCATGACTGTAATGAGTATGCCTCACCAGAGCATGGCGCATTTATACTGTGTCCACTGTTTCTGTTTATTTGGATACTGGCATGCTAAATGTGATAAGGTCTATGTTGGATTGTATGGACAGCCTCACCAGTTTGTTGATGGTTATGTAGATGAGGAATCAATATTGCGCTCCCACTGATGGCGGCTTTAAACCCAGTTTCTTGGCCACTTTGTATTACATAGAACCCATATTTAACCAAGAAGTTTGTCGTATAAACTAGTGTTGCAACGATACCGATACCAGTATCGGACGGGTCCCCGATACTGCCCTAAAATGGTGGTATCGGTATTGGCGAGTACCAACAAATAGGGCACCGATACCATTTTGACTAAGATTTTTTCCTGCTTCACAAAGGTAGGCAGCAGCTTGACAAAGCCATGATGGCAATTATTTTACATTATTATGGTATCGGTATCGGCCGATACTGCACAGCCAGGTAACGGGTATCGGTATTGGGCCAAAAAATTGCATTGGCGCAACACTAGTATAAACCCAAACCATGCTTTGTCTGGAGGAGATCTTAGTCTTTCTGATTAAAGCATCAAAGAGAAGGGCAAGGGATGAGGACTGGACATCGGTTTAGCAAAGGGAAACATGGACACCCTCGGGACAAACGGGTATGCACATAAACACCAAAAAGCTAATTACTGGCACATGGTTACCCAACATACATATTTCAGACTTCAGGGAAAAACCCGGAGTACCTAGAGAGAGCCACCACATGGACCGGAAGAACGCTTCGAATGTAGTTCTGAGATTAATTGAGCATAAAGCAACGCCCCAACCCTGCCTGTTGCTGCAGAGGGTTTTCCCTCTCACAGCAAGTCTCTCTGCCTACTGTTGCTGAGGGTAAAGGTTATATCTTCTGAAAAGTTTTAGCATTTTAAAAAGTAGCCTGTCAATCCGACTCATTTAAGTTCTTTTTTAAACAGATTTGAGTTCAGATAAAAGCAATCAAACCACAACATATATTTTTTCTAATACCCTTATTTATACAGTAACACTGTAGTTGTATTGAAGGTTATCAGACTGTTGGACTAATGCCAATGTTAAATCAAGGAAATATACTAAATGGACAATGACATCATCGTAATGTAATTATGCTTGACTTTTCATGCAAACATCCTGTCTTTACCATCAAATATCCTCTTTATTCAGGAGGGGTGACAGATTGTCCCACATCAGCCCTGTCTAGATGGGATTTAACAGCTGTGCTTTTAAATAAATCGTGTCACAAATGTCTGCAGAAATCAAATTGCACTCTTGCCTCTTTTCCCATCTTGTAAACACAGTTGGAGACATAGTGGCTGCTTAATAGTTTTCCTCTCTCTGAACAAATAGGAGGAGGCATTTATTTCCATGTCAACGTTTACTCTGCCGCTCTTAATGTAGTTTGGGAAACTGTAATTTATCCTACAGTTATTTCTATCCTCAACTTCAAAGCAAGCTTTTTCATGTTAAAGTGCAATGCTTTAATAATGATTAAGTAATTAAGCTCATGGAGAGGTTCTACCGCTTGTTGAGGTTAGGCCAGCAGCTTATTCTTGCTAATGCGAGGAAATGTTAACAAGCCCTAAATGAGATTCCTAAGCGCAGTGACCGATGTACAGTAAATGAGCATTTTAAGAGGTTGTTTTTTTTCCTTTAGAATACATGCTCACGTTGCAGTCGGACTGCAAACATTTCATCTGCAATGTGTTTGTGCTCCTATTGAAGTGGCTCTCATCGAGCCTGCTTAATGATAATGTCTTTGGAGCTAATGGTGTGAGAAATTTGAAAAAGGATGGGGAAATTTAATGGGACGTTGTGCTGTAATCGACACTTGTGGCTGTAGTTTGGTGTGCCGACTGGAGTCACTCAACAACTTAAAGATCCTTGGACACTTTGCGGACGCTTGTTGCCAAACTTGAGATGAGAAAGAGGATCCCTGTCGGTTTCATAGCTAGTAGAATGGCTGAGGCCAACATATTGGCTGTTTTCTGTACACATTTTTGCCTTATATTGGCCTTAGCCTTGCAGGAACAAATTAGATTAGTTGAGTACACAACCCTTTTGACTAACCCTGTTACTATGTGCTTCATTTGAGGTATTAAACTATATAGAGGTCTGCAACCTGAAGGGAGGAAATTGTTTAACAGCAGATTGTGCAATGGGCGTATGATGCTTCCAGTAAAGGCTTGTGTATTCGCAGTGAGGTGAGTTGAGAAAAAGCAGATCACTGAACCCAACTGTGCATTCATTGCAGTCCGACTGGAACTTCCCCTAAATGCTTTTTAAAGCAGACTTCCATTCCAATATGCCAGCTCCTTATGTCCACAATAGTAAGCATGTTTGTTTTCTCTTCAAAGTTAGCTCCAAATTGTTTGTTTCGTTGATTTCAACAGACAGAGCAATGATGTTATGTTTATCGATGAGAGCGGTTCAATGAGAACGGTCTGTTCTTTGTCTTTCATCTTCAAGTTACTTTGCTTTCTTTGTGCTCCAAAGATCTTGGAGTGCTGCTTTGTGGTGTAACTGCTAATGTCATAGGCATTGCTTTTTTATGGACTCACAGAGCCGGTTTGGAATGGAAAAAAACTATAAACCTAACAAATTAAAAGTGGTTTTGGCATGAGGAAGATGCAGCTTGTTTCAAGAGGTATAAGAGCAGAAGTCCTGCCATATTGTAATACTCACCACTGCGACTTAAACTGGAATGCTGTTAGTGTTATCATTCAAAGTGGCGAATTTCGACGTCCTAGATCACTTGATCTCACCGCTAGCTTAGGGTTGTATCTTATTCAGTAGCGGTGAAAGATGGAAAGTAACTGAAATGTGTTAACCTCTATGAATGAGTTTCACCTCTAAAGGCTGGAAGCTGCTGCTTAAATCCAACGACCACCTCTCATAATTTAATTTCTTTTTTCTGAAACACTGGCTTCGTAGAAGGTTACTCTATGAACGGGTGAGATTGAATATTTAAGAGTGCGCGTGTACCAGAAGTTCCCCTACCATAAACAAAAGCCAGGAAAGAAAAAGTAATGATGTAGTTGCCCAAAGATTTCCTTTTCACTTTATTGATTTTGGTAGTCCTGAGCTTCTGCCAGTCGCTTGGGGTGTTATCATCCCATTAAATGGCCGTTATTAGTCGCCATCAGTGGCATAGAATGGCTTCATATCGTGGAAAACTATAAGGAAGGTATCCAAATAAAGTAGATAAGTA
>NW_015150994.1:271085-273182 GCF_000732505.1 Cyprinodon variegatus | reverse complement strand
ATGCCCAATTTTGAAGCGTTGTCTGCGCTATGTTATTCCACTCCACTATGCAAGAGGGACAATCAAGAACTAGCTGTGGGTGTAGATGCCACAGTCCTGTCTAGTTTCTGCATATATCCTGCAGGGATTTACTAGCAGTCTACCTTGGTCAGAACGATGCAGGCACAAATGCAGAGAACTGCAATCAGTCTGGTCATCTTCATTTATTACAACTTGTTATAGTTGCTCTTATATTACATTAATTGGGGCCATAAAGTTTGTTAAAAAATTATTTTTGTGAAATAAAATAATAATAATAATAATAAATAAACTATAAAAAGTATTTTAAAATTTGAAAAAAGTGACAATAAAACGTATGGTTAAAATATACCCAATATTTTTTTATGTCAGCTTTTTGTTTTTCTTTGTTTTAAATTGCTGCTTCACTGTTGGGGGTGGGACTTGGATAACATTGACTTTGGAATGATGACTGACAGTTTAAGAGCCTTAATAAAATATTTACAACAGCTCCAATCAGGAACTGTAGGATATAGAAATATCATCACTATTCTATTTTCATATGATTAGCTTTTGCAAATACCATGCTTCACTAATCTAAGCTTATGATACTTCTGTTGCTCCAGTCAGTTTTGCTTTTCCTTCACGCCTAAAAATGCGGCACATTTGTCAATATTATACATTATCCAGTGATAGTTGTGTAATTATCTTACATAAACGTTGAAGAATGCTATTTTTTTTTTAACAAATTGCATGCCATATAATATCAGTGATGCTTTATAGACGATCATGTTTCCCACAGTTCCTGAATGCAACAGAAGGAAACATTTTGTCCAGATACCTAAACTGTCATCATTACACATCCAATGTCCTCTAAGGACCCCCTCCATATCAATTTGGTAGCAGTTTTAAACAGGGGAGGGGAAAAAAAATATATAAATATAGTTAATTTAAATTATAGGGTGTGTGTTTAAAAAAAAAAAGAATTTTCCAATTCTGAATTAATTTTGAATAGATTCTCTTTAATTCCTAAAGATTGATTGATGTAACCAAATATCTATTTAACAATAAAAAAGAAAAATCTACTGCTTTTGCAGCCTCCATTAACTATCATTACTATAATAATTTGCTGTTATAAGAAGTGATATGCTGGAATGTAGACAAACTCCACGCAAAAAGAGCTGGTTCAGGAATTAATTAAAGCAGATCTTTGATCTTATATTTCTATCAATGCTCCTCACCTTTTTCAGTCTCTGTTATTGCCTTCTTTTTCTTTTATTGATTTTCATGTTTAAAAAGACAAACACAACTTCACCTAAAAGTCTGTTTCACAAACCCTGAAATAAATTAGCAAAACAACTCGTATCTCATCCTGAAAGTGCAAACTAAAGGACCCCTGTCAGTTCTGAAACATCTAACTTGTGATCTAACACTTATTTTTGTCACTGAAGGCAGCACTTCACAATATTTCTCTCTCTTGCTCTCATTCATACCACAGCTTCCCATCTGCTCTAATTTTTATGTTGTTCTGTTTATTGATCAAATTTTGGTTGGTTTTTGCACTTTCCATCTTTGAGCAAGCGAAATATACATTTGTATATTTATGTATATGTATATTTTTTTGACCTGGACACAGCAAGAGTTAACAACACAAGCAAATATTAGCTTAATTAAACCTAAATTTAAAAATGTACACATAATTTCACAGGACGACTCGATGTCTGGGGTAACAAGCTAAAGGCTGCACACCATCCTTCGCTCTTCTACTCCGACTGTACGCTGCATTGTTATAAAAAAAACAAAAAAAAACTGAAATGTTAGAACTGTAAATTTACAGTCATATGTTTATATTACTGATTTTATATATTTACTATTTTTCAAGGCTGCACTTAAAAAAAACAACAACAAAATTGTCGAGAAAGCTGTTCTAAATGCAATTTCTTTTTGTTTTACACTTTCGTAAACAAAATTACAAATAAATCTTAGTCTAAGTTGTGTTAAAATTGGAGACATTTGCTAGGGCAGCTTTTGTCAGGTACAGGGGATGTTTTATTACAGCTGCTCATTTTGTGCTAAGCTTAGGATGTGCTTACCTGGAGG
>NW_015150994.1:264405-270289 GCF_000732505.1 Cyprinodon variegatus | reverse complement strand
TCATTATTGAATGAGCTTATACTGCAGGATATATTGATATTAATTATTGTCTAAGGTTAAAAAACAAAAGTTTTTGAACAAAATTTATGGCCCTAATGTAGCCCCATACATATTTATATTGCTCAGCTGTGATGAATCAGGTCCCTCTTGTTCCAGCCTTAAGTATTGATTGTATTTATTGAATACAAATGTACACTTCTCAGAACTGTTGTTTGTTAAAATGCTAGTAAATCGCATCTTCTGGTTTCTCTGTCAACTAGAAGCTGAATAAAACGCTGACATTAAATTTCTTCAGCGTCTATTTTACAGGAAACTCTTCATGCTCCTAAATACAGCTTACTGCATTCCCACCACACACTTTCATTGATATTTATTCCTGAAAATCCCATTACAGAGCGTACATAAACAAGTCGTTTGGCCTTGCTGTATTAAACATTGTTACGGCTGTCATTTTTTAGGGTAAGTAGTTTTTGATGTTGGTGCCAGCCATCATCATTTCAAACAGATATCATCTTATAACCCCTTATGGGCAATAGGACGCATGTGAATGTGTGGAAGTCTCTAAGAACATTATATTCCCTCATCCATAACAAGTAAAGAGTTTTTACCCTCTTAAACTGCAAATGTAGCGCGCCCGTTTAGTGTCTGAAATGACTTAACAGAAGAAGAGCTAGAGATAAAGTCCTTCAAGGCTTCCCTGTCCAATAAAACGCAGCATGAGGACAGATTACTTTTCTTTATAGAAGCAGTAATTACAAGAAAGTCTGCTTTTATGAGGACATAAATTGCTAAGAGAAAGATGTGAGTGAAGGAGGTGCGCAGCGGGGGAGCCCGAAAAAATGTATGGCGTTGAAGAGACGGTCTCCGTAATCTGTCATTGGGAATTATCATAAGGCTGTGTGACGGGGAAAGTGTGCATGTGTTTCTGCTGTGTTGGGTGTATCTTCCCTCTGCAGCCGTCTATCATGTGACTGGACTCATCCGTGTGTTTTGGGAGGGAGAAAACTTCCTGCAACATAGTGTGCTTAATCTGCATTTGTAGGGAGGTTAATCCTTACCTGGCAATGCAGCACACTGGGTTAATCTGGAGCAGGTGGAGGCTGGGCCATGTGACCGCTACACACTTCACTCTTTCTCAGTCGAGGGTGAGGAAATGGCTTGAGGAAAAAAAGAACAATGTTAATCGGTTTCACTATTTTAAGCTTTAATGGTGTTACTTTATTCTAATATCCCTAAAATTGAGTAAAACCAGTCACCTTTAAGAGTGATGGGATTAGTAGTTTGAGTTATTTAATCTCATCCTGTATCCAGCTGTTGATGAAGACCAAGGAACAAAGCGGACAGGTCAGTGAGAAAGTGAAGTTTACGACACCATACGACTTTTGGAACCTACAGTTGCAAACCAACCAAGGCATGGTTGTCCATTTAAACATGTTTAAATTGTTTAGAGGTTGCCAAGAGATTCATACTGACTCTGGAAGAGCTGCAGATATCTAGAGCTCAGGTTGAAGGATCTTCTAGTTGTTCCTCTCAGTTATAATGCCAGTTTTGGAAGGGGACTGGAGTTCTGCATGCTTCAAGCTGTTTAGGGCAGGCTTTCTTAACCCTGGTCCCCAAGGCCCTCTGTCCTTCATGTTTTAGATGTCTCCACTGAAGCACAACTGAATTAAATGTTTACATTACTTACATTAAATGCTGCAAAATCCTATTGATGACCTTTTCATGTAGGTCAGGTGTGTGGAGGCAGGAAAACACCTAAAACCTGAACATACCCTTTGTAAGGAGAAACCAGAGGCGGATGCATCATGCTGTGATTTTCCTTAACAGGGCTTCAGGAGGTTGACATGAAGCTACATGCTAAACCTCTCATTGCGTGTTCACGCAGAAAGTAATTCCAACGACATGATTTTTGTGATTTCACTACCAGTCTGTTACAATGTGCCATTTTTCGGCCTGTAGCAGACAATCGACATGTAATTCCTATGTAGAGGGCGGCTCAGGAGGGCTACCAGGTGAAAAATGCAATTACAGAGAGGTCAAAGGCACGTTTTTGGAATATCTGAACTTTTGTGTCTTTTGCAGTGACGTCCAGTCATGGGCCAGATGTGGCTGTGGCGTAGGATGAAGCAGCATAGTGAAGAGGAGCTTTTATCAATCAAAACAGAAGATGGAGAAAATAGTTTTGACAAAGGATGTGGTAGTGATGCTCTTATGAGGTCTGTAGTTAGCTTTGAAAATTTAGCCCTAGAAGGACTTTCGAGTCAGTCATCATTAGGCACTGTTGTTTTTGACAGTGTTAGTCTCCAGGATGAAAACAATTTTTTGTTTTAGTCACATTTTATTCATTAATGTATGTGATAGTATGTCAACTTTGTGATGCAATTCATAAAATGGTTAACTTTTACAATTTTTTATAACAACCAGATGCAAGCAAAGATACTCCCATTGCTGGAGACGCAAAGCTGCCATGGAGTTCATCATTGCTGTTGGGTGCATTTCTAGAAATCAAATAAATATTTTTATGAATTGATGCCCTACTTTATACAGAAGTGTGTCAAAAAAACAACAAAAAGGTTCTTACTTTGGCAATTGGAGCTTTATTTTTAAGAATGTACCCCTTGGTTTCTGTTTAAACCCCAGTCGGCCTCTGCAGATGGCCGCTCACACTGAGCCCGGTTCTGCTGGAGGTTTCTTCCTGTTTAAAGGGAGTTTTTCCTCTCCACTGTCGCTACAAGCATGCTTAGTCCGAGGGATTACATTCTAGTCAATGAGTCGATGCAATCAACTGGTTTTCCTTAGATAGAAAACGGAATCAATTTGACTATATAATTTGTTGAACTGGAAAGTGCCTTGAGATGACGTGTTGTGAATTGGCGCTATAGAAATAAACTGAACTGACTTATTCCCCCTTCCAGTTGGTTACTCTACCCAAACCTTTTGTACTGATTTTAAAGACAACAACCTAATCTTCAGTAAGTTTTACTCTGGTCACTTTTATTTTCTTTTTAATTGATTAAATCTGTAAAGTTCTTCATATTCTATGTGCTAGGCTGGTAGATAATTAGCCTGACGTAGTCCTACTCAATTCTAGTCAGAATATGAGTCTGATACTGCTCCATCGAGCTGTGTTTATGGGGCATGTTTCGAACAAACCAGGGAAAAAAAATGCCTCTGCACTCAACTGGATAGACCTACAACCAATAAGAGCAACGGAGTGCGTGACGTATGTTAAGCGAGGCATAGATGTTGTCAACAGAAATTAAAGCGTGCAGTTGCACGCCTAGACTAAGAAGATGAGCCTTGATCGCGTTTCTCTGTTCCTCTTTTAAAATTAATTTGCTGTTGATATCTTCTAGAACAGACCTAATAGCAGAATCTACACACCTCAACTCTCCAGCGGCAGCCATTGTTGTTGTCACCCATGCGCGCTTTGGTCACGTGGTTGATAACGTTACTGTTGATCATCTGTCCATCATCGTATAAAGCCCTCCCTGACAATTTGATTCGCCCGCCTGATATTAAGCTAGCATACTCGCGCTAATGTTGAGCAATGCCAGACCGAACTTCCCGACCTCAAACCTTGTGGGCGGGACTAAGTTCGGAATGGCACCCAGGCTAGTAGATAATTGCCCCCAATGGTAGTTCGATGTAAACAAATCTATGCCGCACTTTCTAGGGATTTATCTTTATTCTTAGACAAAAACAGAAGACTTTTAGTTTACCTCCCCCTCTCAATTATGTAAGTCTTTCGTCAGTCATCAAAAAAGTAATTTAAAACACTTTTGGTTGAAACGGAAAACGGTTAAAAGATAAAAAAAATACAAAGAGACTGTTACCAAGGAAGATTGAGTTTCATAGCTTTTCTCTTTGTGACATTAAGGGATCTGCTACTTTAGCTGCCAAATGATACATTTGCTGCGTTTAATATGTCTGGTGACTAAAAACAGAAGGGCACCTTATCTATTCATCAGACACACCTGGGCCTTTGAGAAACGGCACCACTTGACTTTTTCTGAATTCAAAGAGGTCAGCTCCTCTAGGGATGGGTGCCATCCATTTTTCTAGTACCGGTAATGTTAAGCCTTCCTCAGCATAGTGTTGCATTAGTTCTGCACATAATGTTGGATATTAGAAGCCTGTTTACCCTTTTTTGTTTTTAATTGAATAAAAATAGGTAGGTTATTTTTTTTTTTTCTGGTGAAAGTCACATCATGCAAAATTAATGTTGATTGAAGCACTGGATAAATGGATATCACTGTTTTTAAAATGAGAAGGGACGGCCCAGCGGCCTTGCTCAGAGGAAGGGTCCTTAGTAATATCAAAACTATAAGAAAGGAGTACTATCATGATATGTTTATTTATACACTCCTTCTGAAAATGTTCCAAAAATTATTTTTTTGTTTAGGAGGGGAAAAAAAAGAATAAACCAAGTTATATGAATCCCTTTCAATGCAATGATATGCATTGGAATTTAACCTGTCTGTATTCAGACTTAACATTTCACTTTAATATTAACTTAAGCTCTTAGCAAGCAACTTAATCACTTATCAGGCAAATTTGGATTTGTCTTCTATTTTTTTTTTCATCTTTTGATAGTCGCTTATTATTTTCTGTGTGAACTTTCTTTAAACATTGACAAGGAAGAACATAGTTTATACTCTTCCCGTTTCCATCTATATTTAACATTTGTTCATACCCTAACATGCTCAAAATGATCCAAAGCTCTTAAATCAAAAGACTTGCTCCTGATGTAAAGAAAAATTGAACAACTTTTGAAATGATGCTGTTTTTGGCCCTATAAAGAAACTCTAGTACTTTAAGGTCTACAATGTGTCTTGGCTTTATGCTTCATTTAGAATAAAAGGTCTGATGGGTGATTCACAATATTCTACCTTATTCACTACTTTATTTTTGTCATCAAAAAAAAAAAAAGATTTACATTTTCAAGATCTACATGTTCCCTGCATTTCCCCATAGTTCAGCACAATACCTGAAACGGGGCATAGTCAAAGAATTGTATATCAGAAATAACCTCTTCCTGTTTAATACCTTACATGTTTTGTAAATGATGCCAATAGATTCAGAAACATTGCTTTTATTTAATGTGTGATTTCCAAGATGTTTTACTATCTATTATCACACCTAAAAGATTGTTTCATATACACGCTCAATTTCTCTACATTCAACTTTATTTTTATATAACCTATATTTCTATTGCCTGAAAATATCATAAATTTAGTTTTATTCTCATTTAGGGATAGTTTGTCGAACCACTTTCTTTATGAAATAGAATTATTTTTCCACTAACTTCAACAGTTTCCTAACATCTTTACCAGAACAAAACAAATTATGAAATCATCTGCTAACATAACAAATTTAATAAGAAAAAATATAATTTACATGAAGTACAGAACCATGATTGAGCTAGCCCAGGGGTCGGGAACCCGGTGGCTCCCTGGAGCTTTTTAAAAAGTTATGAAAATGCCATGTTTATTTTAGATACTGTGTGCAGGAGGTCAAACAGACATTCATTGTGTTTCCCAGTGCTGTAAACATTTGTATAATAAATAAATGTAAACAATATATGTAAACATTTAAAGGAAAATGTGCATCATAGCCATAGTGATCAGTGGTCAAAGCCTGCAACACGTCTCGGCGTGGCGCCAGGTAAAGAAAGCGGCGGGTGTGTCTTGGACCATGGATCCCGAAGGGAAGATAACTGATGAGAAGAGAGGATTCAAAGAAGAATGGACCAAATCATTTGCTTTCATTATTAATGCAGAAGGATTGCCTGCATTTTTGCTTTGGCAGGAGAATTTGTCAAATAATAAAAATAGTAATTTGGAAAGGCATTTCCAGGGAAGGCTAAATATGCAGCCGATCA
>NW_015150994.1:258356-264056 GCF_000732505.1 Cyprinodon variegatus | reverse complement strand
AATGTGATACGAGGCTTACATGAAATGTTTATATTTTTGTGTCTCCAGAGATTTCTTTTTGTTTTTTTGGTTCAATATGGCTCTTTGAGCAGTTTGGGTTGCCGACCCCTGAGCTAGTCCAGATATTAGTCAAAGGGCTGATACTCTTATTTTTTTTTTTAGAATCATGTTAGCCCTTGACTAAACCTCAGTCAGAAATTCTTGAGTGGGGGGGCCCTATACCAAAATACACTGGTGAGAACCGTGCAATCATCAACACGACTGCCTGCAGTTGAGCTCTTCATTGTTTGAATAGATATTTTATATAAGGTAGAGACTGGATGGGTGAGAAGAAAGCGGGCAATGCTTGCGCCTTTCTACGAACAGTATAACTGAAGAAGAGGGACCAAACCATACATCCATCCATTTCTGACACGTTTCTCCCAATTGGTTTGCAAGGGGTGCTGGTGCCTATCTCCAGCTGTCAACGGGCGAAAGGCAGGTTACACCCTGGACAGATCGCCAGTCCATCGCAGGGCAACACGGAGACAATCATTCACGCACACACTCACACCTAAGGAGAATCTAGAGAAGCTAATTAAGCTAACATTCATGTTTTTGGACTGTGGGAGGAAGCCGGAGTACCCGGAGAGAACCCACGCATGCTCAGGGAGAACATGCAAACTCCATGCAGAACGACCACTGAGCAGACCTAGGGGGACCAAACCCCACGTGTAAAAATATGGATTTTATGCCAGGTTTTTGCATAAGCTCAACCTCAACGCACAGGTTTTAAAATTAAAAAGTCAGATTTTGATCAATAAGTTCTTTTAAATGTAAAAAGGAGCAAAATTTTATGTTTCGAGAGATTTGGCAGAACGTAGAGCTGCGTGTTACACAGAATAGATGGCAGAAATGATATAAAATGGGCCTACCTTGGAGATTTGTGCTTCACTGTCCTGTTGAGATCTAAACAAATTGGTTTTGAACAGAAAATATGACTTAATAAAATTTGCTGATTGACAGTGATAGCAAACAAGGGTAATACAAGCCATTTGTTTCACCGTTTGAAGATGAAGCTGGTGTTGGAGTGTGGCCGAAGCCAGAAGCAACATTCAGCTCAAACAGCTACTCTTTCAAGCCTTTTGGGAGGAAATGATAATTTACAAAAAGATTTTGCTTATAAAGATTTTGCTTATAAAATCCAATTTGTTTTGATTTTGTTGAAGAAATAGAAATGTTTTTTAGTAGCGATGTCCAATAAAATCGACCGGCCGATATTATCGACCGGCTTATATTATTCGCCGATATTAGCATAATTATGTGATATCTGTCCATATCCTTATCGGGTTTCCCCCCCGATAATTAAAATCTGCTAATATACTGCCTAGATTTTGTGAAGTATGTTGAAGCGAGCGCTCTTGCCAACACGCAACGCTCACTGATGACGTCATTAAACCGCGCCAGACGGCAAACTGTGCAGCAGCAGCAAAGCTAAACTGTTTGTAACGAAAAATGTCTGCGGTGTGGAACTTTTTTAAAGTTTCAAATGATGACTTGAAGTTTGCGATTTGTAGCGAATGTGAGGTCCTTGTCATGCGTGGGGGAACCAAGACTTCGTCCTTCAACAGCGATCCTACACTGGACTTCATTTGTGTTTACATTAAATTCTGTTCAATACAGCTGTACTGGTGAGGTACAGTTGTTTCCTATTTGTGAAGAAAAGAGATTTATCTCTTGTTTGAATATACAATGTCAGGTTAATCTCAAGAAGAGTGTTGAAGATAAATGTCAAATTTTGCATTTTCCTGAAGTTGAAATGCTGTTTTTATCCTCTGCAATGGTAATTATTTGTGGAATATACAGTGTGTAGTGGGGCCTCACAGTAAATGTAGGTTATGCTTAAATTTTGTGACTGCCATGATGTGAAATTAGTTTATATTGGTATAGAAAATTCAGCATTTTGAATATCGGCATTAGGGTTGTCAAAAGTATCGATACTGAAACGTTGTATCCGGATACAATACTCATTTTCAAAAGTATCGATACAGCCATCTAAAGTGCAGAATAGTGGAAAATGCACTTTCAGAACACTGTGTGACTGAATAATTCTGTGCACTTTTCAGTTTCAGACCTTTTTTTGTAAGAGGTGCAGCGGCTGAGAATTATTTTTGTTTCTTAACCGGTTTGGCTAGTGTCATTGTTATGTGTGCAAAGCATAGCCAAGGAAGGCACACTTGATTTTAATTTTGTAAGTTTTTAAAGTATCGATACAGTGCCTCCACCAGTGGCACCTAAGCAGTCATTCATCTAAAGTGCAGAATAGAGGACAATGCAATGTCAGAACACTGTGTGACTGAATAATTCTGTGCACTTTTCAGTTTCAGACCTTTTTTTGTAAGAGGTGCAGCGGCTGAGAATTATTTTTGTTTCTTAACCGATTTGGCTAGTGTCATTGTTATGTGTGCAAAGCATAGCCAAGGAAAGAACACTTAATTTAGTTTTTTATCAAGCTTGCTTAATATTGTGCACAGCATACAACCTCAAAATCTTGTTCTTATTGTTTATTGTAATTTATTTATTGTATTTTTATTATTAATGAAAATTTCTGTTGAATTTTGGAGTCTTTGTTTTTAATCCTTGTGGTATCGAAAATGGTATCGAGTATCGAATATTTTCCTTAGTATCGGTATCGAGGTCAAATGTTTAGTATTGTGACAACCCTAATCGGCATATCAATATCGGCAAAAAAGGCAACATTGAGCATCCCTATTTTTTAGTTGTTGCAATGTGTAAGCTTTTGCACTTACTTGCTGCAAAATAGTCCAAATAAACAGAACTAGTTTAATAAAAGTGCTCGATTTGAAGCTGGATACAGTTTACTGCAAAATAACTGCTCTAAAAATATAATTATCTTCGATTTTTGTTAGGGATGCTTGATATATCGGCATATCTGTATAAAATGCTAGTGTGGCCGACACAAGAGCTGCAGCGACACATTATTTCCAGACTTAACAGCAAATGTTTTAGTCGAATTGATAAGAAAAAACTGGCCCAGTCTAGGTTTGAGAAAATGGTTGATTTTAGAAACTAAATCTAAATGAAAAAAATGAAGAACTGTTACTTAGTTACCCCTTTGTTTTCTCTGCATCTGTGTGATACATCCAGTATATTATTCAGTATTTAACTCTTATTAAGGTATTCAAGGAAAGCTAACGAAGGGGAATCCATTCAAGACTGCACAGCTGCAGGAGGCGGAATGGTTTCACTTCTCTCTTTTCTTTTAGGGGCTTTAGATCCCCGGTGTGTGGGATTGCCTGTGATGATTTGTTGGCTTTACTGGTTCAGAGGGAATAAAAGCATAATCAAATAGTGCTGCTCTGAAATCGCACCGTCTCAGCTGACTCTGGGGGTGACGCACACGCAGCTCTTTGTTTTGTTTTCACACAGCACAATGAGGCGTTGCACCTTCCCTCACACCTTCCCACAGAGCTGTATGTTTTCTTTGAGAAGCGTGCCTGAATGTGATATATGTGAGATATGATCGCTCACTCGTTTCCCCTCACTTCCAGGTATTTTAGTCTTCCCAGCGACTGTAATCGATATGCAGTGGCTTACAGAGCTACTCATACACCTTTTGTCATACTTTCTTTTTTAGAACTTTCATGTTATGTGGAATTTCTGTGGTAAAACGACAGGGCTTGGCCTAAAATCAGGAAACAGAAGGAATGTTTTAAACATTTATCTTAATGATGGTTAACTAAGGTTGCAATAGAAGATATATTTTTTCTCCTATACCTTATCTTCTTAGATTAAGAACCTAATTTCCCACCATTTCTCATTCCTTTTTTGCCTAAAACCTCAATCCGTATTGAGTTATTCCTCAGCTGCCCTCTTTAAAGCCATAAATGCTGCACAGCATCCTTTTTTTATGTCCCTCCTCTCGACAACGACCTGAGTTATACTTTGTGCCCTCACAAATTTTGACCCAGAATGACACACGGTTGCATCTACAGCTTGTCCACGGTTTTCAAATCACAATTTCAGATTTAACAGATGTCAGGCTGACAGTGATAGGGTGTGACAAAGCAGCAAATCCCATTTTGCTGCTTAACGCTCACTGTACTGATTTGGGAAAAAGGGGGGGGAGAAAAGTGTTTTAGGAGTCAGGCTTGCACTAAGTTCTTTTCACAATATCAGGTTTTTTAAAGGGACACAAGATCTAGGCTTATGCATAATACATATTAGGTGTTTTGTTTGTATTTTGGGTACAGTGCTGTGTTTGGGAATGGCAGGGAACGATTTAGTGGTTTGAGGTGAGATTCATTTCTTTTTCTTCGCCTTTGTTTTGATTACCATCTTTTTACCTCCGTCTCTCCTCCTGCTGCTGCTGCCTGGCTGCAGATGAATATCAGTGCTACACTCTGAAGCTTGTATATTGGTTTCATTCACAGTTTAGACAGATACACACTGACACACTCTGCACAAACACAGAAGGCATGTAGGAAAGGTTTGGACTAACTGTGCCTCTGTGGCTAACGAGAAAAAACAGACTTTCTTGCATAGGGAAGTAGTTTAAAGCAGATGTTTCCTTTTTATCATTAAGATTACTCAAAAAGCAGATGTTTTTGAATATTTGAATAACTTTGATTTCTTAATGTGGAACAAAAGCTTGTTTAAATCAAATTCTTTGGAAAAAGTCTTTATAAATGCTTATTGAGCAGGTTTTTGGAAAGCAGAGTAGAAAATTAACTCCATCATTTGTAGAATCATCTTTTTTTCAAAAATAGGACCTGTCTAACAACATGAAGTAGGCACAAAAAAACACTTCATGATAAAAGTTGATTGTAAAAATATATATAGTTCATTAATGGATAACTTGAATCCTTATTCGAAACCCATCTTGCATCTAGCTCATCTCAGTGAGAGACATTGTTCACAAATGGAAAAAAAAAAAAAAACTCAGTCGTAGCCCCGCAGGAGTGGCCATCCTACCAATCTTCCTCCAAGAGCACATGTGGGATCCAGCAAGAACCTAGAATCACATATAAAGGAACCTTTAAGTCCCTCAGTCAAGTTCACAGTTCATAAATCCACAATAATGAAGAGTCCGGGCAAGAATGGCCACCAGGGGAGACTTCCATGCCCAAAACCCCTGCTGGCTAAAAAAGAACACAAAAACTCTCCTCTTGATGAAACATTTAGGAATGTGTGGTTCTCATTGCATCTATTGTAGAACTAGCATTGCTTTTGGGAAACATAACAGAAAGAGTCGAACATGGTAGTGAAGAAGTAGCCTTAAAAGCAATTACTGGTGTCAGTGAAAGGATTTGTCCAAATTCAGGCGCTGCATCCTTTGTAGGCTGCATGTGTGGACTGATTGTCATATAACTGTGAAGAAGAATGTCCCAATCCAGAAATATTTGTAAAACTCCTTCAAATCCAGCCGACAAATGTGTCCCTCTTTTACCTGAATTTCGCTTCCCATTCAGGAAGCTTTTTCACTTCAAAATATCTGGAATAGCGTTGAGTTTGAGGTTTTATACAGTAGCCCAACAAAGCCTTGTTTTTGTTTTGGAAACATGCAAATTGACAAAATTGACATGGACAAAGGGTTCCACCCCTTTGTAATGGGGGTCGTTTTGCTTCTTTTGTTAGCCTGCATTGCTTCATACCCATCTAAGTCTCCGAAAGAGGGGTGGTTAAAGGGAATTGTTGGGC
>NW_015150994.1:256433-257558 GCF_000732505.1 Cyprinodon variegatus | reverse complement strand
ACAATGTAGCTTGCCACCATCAGTGTGTGAGTGTGTGCGTGAATGGGTGAATGAATGTAGTGTAAAACGCTTTGGTCAAGTCTCCTGACTTGAAAAAGCGCTGTATAAGTACATGTCATTTACCATTTACCTTTAGTTTATATAAATAGTCATTATAAGTAAAGTTGTCAGCAGAGGCTTCCAGGGTTGGTTGTTCTTTTCTGCCACTCAGTTTGGAAATATGAAAATTCATCATGAAAAAATAAAGGGCATAAAGGGAAAACTGAATGAGATGAGATCTGCATGATCTGAGAATGATAGAGTTGGAGATAACTACCTGTTTAATGTTCATTTTAGGGCTGCAATGGTTATTTTGCAAATCGAATAATCTGTTGATTATTTTTTCGATTAATCGAATAATAATAAAATAGTGAAAGGTTCCCTAAAGAAGATTTTTTTTTAATCAAATTGAACCAGGTGAAACTTAACTTTTCCACTTGAGGAGTTTTGGGAAGAGCATATTGACAAAGTTTTTTTTTTTTTTTTTTATATCCTAAATGCAAAATATATATATATTTTACAGTTTTAATAAAATGACTGCTCTAAGTGGGTCGCTCTGTCAGCTAAAGGCATTTTTAGAGTCTCTATACTCCAGTTATTGATTAACCGACAACTAAATTAGTTGACCATTATTTCAATAATCGATTAATCCCGATTTATCTGATTAATTGTTTAAGCCATTTTTTTCATTCATGTTTTTTTTTTTTTTGCCTGTAGCTCCAAATATGGTTGTAATTAGCATTTTTTATATTCAACCAGGTAACATGATGAAAACGATATGTATGATGATATTAAATTGAAATCACCCCAGTCGCTCATCCAAAACATTACCAACTTCCAACAGGTGTCTGAAACAAAAACCTAATTTTTATCATTAGTTCGTAAGTTTTGTTGTTGTACATTTAAATATTTTTAGAAGGGATGTTGATTATATTATTACATATTGTAGAATATTGTAAGATTTACAGAAGAGGAAAGAGAAAGAAGATGGGAAGACTGAATGAAAGTGGAGGAAAATAGAAATACTGATGGAAAGAACAGTTGAAGGGAAGAACAATCTACCTAGAAGAGTAAAGCAGAGAGCAG
>NW_015150994.1:217689-255230 GCF_000732505.1 Cyprinodon variegatus | reverse complement strand
AAACCATTACTGTCCCAGTTTCCTAAATTTAATCTTGATGTATCTCTTTTCATCTGTGTTCTGGAAATGTCCCCAGATTTGGTTTCAGAAAGCTGTTCACCTTAGGCATGAGTGACATCAATCAAGAAGGTGCCAAATAGGGCAAAGGCAATCTTTAAAGAGCTGCAGAGCATTGTGGCACAGGCTGAAGTGTCTATTCAAAGGCCCACTTTAAAATGAGAACCCTATAGTGCTTCAGGGTTCATTGGTGAGAAAAAGAAATGCTGCACTCAAAGAGGAAAGAAGCCAAGCTTGAAACTCCCTAGGTACACTTAAGAGAGCTAATGGAGGAGAAGATGACTATGAGAGAACTTTAATGCTGTGTCATACAAATGAAAGCTCTGTCATTACTTATCAAAATCTCCGTTCTCATCATATTGGGATATATAAACTCTACTGTAATCTATATGTAATCTATACTGTAATCTATAAGCACTGCATGTCTGAAAACTATGACATAATTAAATCTGTTTACACTATGCAGACACTTTGTCTGTGCTGATGAAGATGACTAGCTATTATTTGTCCTTTTTTTAATCTTTAAATATGGTTTCTGAGTTCACACTGGGAAAAAAATCTAAATCTAGATAAGTAATATTTTCTTAAAATAAGTGCATTTGTTCTTTGATTGAGGAAGTAAAAAATTCATTTTGCCAATAGGACAAGACAATTTACATTTGAAATAAGAAAACGCAATTGCATTGCCTTATTTCAAGTGCATATTATCCAATTATCTTATTTTAACAGTAAAAATACTAATTCAATTGGCAAACTGTCTCATTTACTTACTCAAAATAAGGTTAAATAAACTTAATTCAAGACATTTTTACTCATTTCTAGATTGTTTTTCCAGTGCAAGAGTCGGTTAATCAGTCGAACCCTTTCTCTATCACAAACTTTCATAAAATTAGCTTAAATTAATCGTTTAATACGTGACAGCTGGAGACAGCAGCACAAAATAGAACTATACGACACTGTCAGGAATAAAGAAACTAATTGTTTACCTTTCTAAGAATAAAAAACCAAAGGAGACGGTAGACTTTTGCTGATATTAATTTCAGTTCATAGACCAGATCAGATGCTTTGAACACCGCTGCTAATTTAGTAAAATAAAACAAAAAAAAGTATGTCCAAAGAAAAGTGTGTTTGTGTGATCCCTGGCCTTATTATGTATGGTGGTAATTGGCAGTTAGGCCCCCTTATCATTTTCCTTTCCTTCCTGCTCTGATTTCGCTGCCCTCACTCAGCTTTTTTTTCTCTTTCCCCTTTCATCCCTTCTTCCCATCTCCTAATGCCAGTGTTTCCAACACCGAATGCTCTTTTTGTCTTCCTCTATCAGCCATCTCTCCATCACTTCCTCTCCGTCTCATCTCTCTGTAATGACCTGATCTGATTGGATTTGGTCTCATATTCCGTCTGTGGCTAATAGCCGTGACAGTTGCCAGGCAGCTGTGGCCAAAACAGTGACAAACATGACTTTTGCACCGGGCTTCGCCGACGGCGGAGACAGATCTCTTGTTTGCCCTCCCGGGGCTTCTGTGCTTGCACTTTCGCTGAGCTCCATTAGGACACTGACAAGCCTGTTAAGAGAAGCCCACATGATGGATCAGACGGCTTGGATGAATTTATCCATCTACTACACACAGTGGAAATCTATTAGAAATGCATTTTAGGATGATAAATACAGCTTCAGAATAATTATCAGGCAGATTTGTGGCATATAAATGACATTTGGCGTCAGACTGTGTTTTGAATCTTTTTATTAAATACCACTGCTGCTCTCTCACTGCAGAGACTCCACTATGGCGGCATAGCTGCAAACTTATAGCATCCTAGAAAGGCATTAAGAAAATGTGTGTGAGTCAGGTGGGGGGTTGTGGGTGTTGAAATTTTTTTTTTGCTCATAAAAAAATGTAAATAAAAAGTTAAGTGCTGAATGTTTATTGAAGATGGACTTTATTTGGAGAAACTGAAAAAAAGGAATTTTTAAATGATCAATTTATACAACTGCTACCCCAATATAAATCATAAATATAGATTTTTCTTTTGTCAACTAACAAAAACAAGCACTTTTAGAGACATTATGTATTACTGTTTTACCTCAGCGGGATCATCGTGTTTTTGTAGTTAATGATATAATTAATATTTAACGGTCTATGACAGGGATGCACGATATAATCGGCCCCCTATCGGTATCGGACTTAAAACTGAATATCGGACATCGGCCACCCCACCGATATTTAACCCGATATTTGATCCCCTTCTGAGTTTCTGAAGTCTAAAAAAAAAAAATAATAATTAAATACTTCTTCTTCTTCCCCAAAAACTTCTTTTTTACAGACTTAAAAACTTCTAAAGACGAGGGAAAAAATATTGATACATTAAAATATCACAATATCTTCATATGCTGATATATTGCCATTTAAAAACACCATTTCAATCTCTTTTACTAATGAAATATTGCTATATGTCATCGTTATGCTACGAAATCCCCCAAAAATCCACGAAATTTGCCATATTTTTATATGTTGATATATTGACGCGGTATCGATCTATTTTACTAACAAAATCTCACAAGAATTTGCAAAATGACTACTTATTTTTGTCCATCGGTTATCGGCTACATGAGTTTTAAAATATCGGCATATCGGATATCGGCCAAAATCCCAATATCGTGCATCCCTAGTCTATGATCATTGTACTTTTTAGTACTTCTAAATTTTAGGCCAAAGATGCTTGTTAAGTATGCATTGAAGCTTGGTTTTTAAAAGATCTGAGTATGTAGCATTCTTTAAAGTTAAATATATTTTATTTATTCATAGAATTTGTTTAAATCTTAAAGTGTTCATTTAATTCTATTTTTTTAAGGTTTTGTAAAAGAAATCCAAAGCATGCTGCAGGATAATGCTTTAATTTTTTTCTGGTGCATGGTTTTACGGTGGTTCTTTTTCATCAGAAACACTTTTTATGGTACTTAATAAACACTGCGCAGATATATCACTGCAGTGATGGATGATGCATGATTTGTTTCTTTAAAAAGTAATTTGTTCTCAAGGACATGTTTCATTGAAAAACAGAAATAAAGAACTAGTTTGACACCAGGTAAAGCTTTAACTCTGTAGTTGAATTAGAGGGTGTTTTATGTATTTATTTTGTGTATAAAAATGTGAAGGCATCTTTTCAGGCAAAATAGGAAGAAAAGCAGCCATTTAGTTGTTAAGCTTAACACAGATGTCAGTTGAAGCTTAAAACCCTGTAATGTATCTTTATGATTTTTTTGTGATTTATATGGATTTTTTCACCTTAAAATGAGGCGTTTCTAAGTTTACAGAATGAGTAGTTTCAAATTTTAGATTTGCTATAATTGATTTGTTTGGCAGCAAATAAAACCACTACATTCACATAAATATTTTAGGTCTATGCTCTCAGCAACAGCCGTGCTTGACAATAAACTGTAGCTGTAAATTGTTCCAGATGATGTCCTCCCACCCATTGCAACTATCACAATTTAGACATTTTGTTTCCCATTAAGGATAGGCCTGATATTTGTGGTGAAAGGTTGAAAAAGCTGAGATTCTCTGGCTTGCATTTTCCATTTAAAGGTATGATCTCCAGTAAATTAGAATTTTCCATGTTAAAACGTGTGGTGGTGTTTGGCTTCAGTTAAAACCTGCTGAGAAATTCAGTGTAAACAAGACATGTTTTGTTAATTGTGTTGTTTTCTTGGTTTGATTTTTTTTTTTTTTTAAACCAGAAAACTCAACGTACTCTCCAAAAAGGCACAATTTTGGGCCTATTTGATTCATGTCATTATGTGAAATTGTGCTGGCATTAACCTGCCTTGCTATCACTACCCCAGTCTCACAGCAACATTGAAAGAATTTATACTTTCCCTCTGTTTTGTAGTCTGATATCAGACCACTTTTCATGGAGCTGCTTATAAAAATGGATCTAAAACGTGTCATATCTGTTTGATTGGCTAACAAAAACTTCAAAAAGCTCTGGTATTTTTAATGTAGCTCCTACTGCTGTAAAGAGGTGCTCTGGGTCACATGGCTCATCCAGTAATTAACCCGAATCAAGTTTTATATGTGTGTTTTTAAGAATAGGAAGCATCGCTACCCTTCAAGTGCTGAATATTGGCCTGAAAAATCCTTTTGAAATATAGGTAGATAGATAGATGCACAGTGTTGCTTTAATTGGAATTGTATGTTTATTTGAGATTAGACTGCTGTACTGTACAATAGGGTTTTTACACCTCTTTTATGCTGATGGCCTCACGCTTTCGCTGACAAACCTGAAGCATGGTAGAATTCATAGTGACTTTAATGTGGGGATATTGACCAGGTCCTGGGCTAGCAAGGCTTTCCCACACCACGACGCTTCCACCTCCGTGCTTCACAGCTCTTTTGCAGATCACTTCATAGAATTATTGAAATGATTCCTTTTATAAATCATTGCGACTCAATTTGTTTTAAGAACATTTTTCAGAAATGTAGACAGTGCTTGGAAAATCAACCATATATAGAATTATTTCCACGTCTTAATAAACCTTTATCATTAGAGGAATTAATTTTTTTTTTCCTTTTTCTGTGCTATATCGCACATTTTTTTTACGCTTTGTTGCTTTTCTATTTTAATGTTATTTTTGACAAGTGCTGCTCAGGATTCAAGTCCTGGGGCCACATCAATTACTGAGAATCATTCAGACAAGAGGAGGAGAGGACTTGTGTGATTTGTGTATAATGTGCATGGGGTTAGATTCTGCATGAATTAAACTTTCTGAAGTTTTACTATCCCCCTTCCATGCACAGACAAATGAAGAATCCTTACAAAATTAAAGTCTAACACTCGATAGTTTTGTTTTGTTTGGGTAAAGAGGCTGTTTGAAAGGCTCTGAATCACTTGTTTGTCACAAAACATAAAAGTCAAGCAGAGCCTGGCCGTCGCTACATCAGATAATTTCTGCTAAATATGCAAACATGTGGGCAAATCACAAAATCTGATGCGGATTTTTAGAAATGAGGCTTTAGTGGATAGTTAGGTTTACATTTGATGGTGTTTTTTTTAGATATTAGCCAAACATTTGGCACTTATTGACTGATTAGGACTTAAAAAAAACTGTGTGTATTTAAGATCATTACAACTGTGCCCGTTTGAGGTGTGCCAGGGACTATTCTGATAATCCAGAGAAGGAAAAGGAGAAGGTTATGTTGTCTAATGAGGAAAATAAAAACAACAAAAAAAACCTTTTGGTCCAAATATCCAAACTCATCTTTTTTGGAGGCTGATTAGTTTGTTTAACATGGCCGACATGAGGATCATTCTATTTTTAGATATTTATTTTTGCAGAACGTGAAGAACTACTGAAATTACAGTAGATTAATTAATTCTGTGGGGGAAAGGAATGACTTTAGGGTTAGGATTAGGATTCACTTGTTGATAACTACCTACTGAGCTTACTGGCACAAACTGAAGCCATTCTATGGGACTGATAACCACTAATAACGATCATGCATATTAATAAGGGTATGCTGAGCTGACATAACATCGGCCAGGTAAAGCTCCGCAATTGCCGTAAAAGTTTCCGCGGGTCATTAAAAATCATTAAAAGTCATTATATTGTTATTTTATAAATAAAATGTGTTTATTGTGGCATTTAAAATGCTTTCTTAAAAAAAACCAAAAAACATTTTTTTGAAAACAATTTGGTCAGACATATTATATCACGATATATTTGCGTGGAACTGCTTCCGGTTGATCGCAAAGACGTATGTTGGGAAAAGAAGCTTGAGTCGGAGAAAAAGCAAGAGAATGGAGAAGAATGCCAATTTCGACAAAAGTGGTTGGAAACTAGAATTTTGGGGCATGGCTGGTGGCATTAAAATTATTTCTAAGACATTAAAAGAGCATTAAAAAGCATTAAATTAGAGATTAATTCCTGTATAAACCCTGTAAACAGGAAAAAGAGCGAAGAGAAGATCCGGTTCATCAAATTATAATATGGTAACTTTAGATCTGTCACTACAAATTAGAGCATAATTCCTATATATTCTGTTGCTTCAACAGACCAGGAAGCAGATTACTCATCTCGACCAAAATATTTATTTTATACTGAGAGGCTTAAAAGTTTCATCAAATCCACTCACAACAATTTTCAAGAGCGCATATGATAACTTCCAAACAAACGTCTTATTACAGGTATGGATGAAGAGATGCTGAGTTTGGATGTAGAAAACAAACCAATTTTGTATGATTATTCCTGTTACAAAGACCAACAAAAAAGATTATGTTTGGGCAGAAACATTCAATGCTGATAGTGAGTTTTAATATGTTATATTAAATAAAGCGTTCTTTCCCGCCTGTTTTTCTCCTATGAATTAAATAATAATATGGTTTAACGCTCTCCTCGAGCTCCAAGGATGTCAGACTGGAGCAAGACGGCTTTGCTTTGAGCAGGCGGTCTGGAGAGGAGCCGTGACTTGTAGGATGTGTCAGTTATCTCACGTGGATTACTTTGAGGTGATTGGGTTATACAAGGGAGCTCTGTGATTGGTTGGAAACTTGAATCGTGCTACGTGTGTGTTGAGCTTGTCCTGTGCGTGTGTGACTCACACATGTGTATTTGTGAAAACTGAGCCCGATTTAGCTCCATAAGAGCAAGCTTGAGCTAAGAGAACATGCAGAAGGGTGCTGCAATTCTGTATTTTGTATTAGGAAACTAATTTTTGCTCCTTTAAGTTGTGTTTTTTGTTAATGACTTAAATAAATCAGAGATTATATTCTGGATTTTTGTTGTCATTTTCATCATCCACAGTTACCTTTGGTAACCATTGACTTTCCCCACTGAATCATAAAGCCCTTGCTTGTGTGGTTTAGACATTAATTTATAACACTAGGAACAACAATCCTTGTTTTTTTTATAATTTGAGCGTCTTTGCAAAAAGTTGTGTGTCTTAAGCTACAAGTTTCAGTCACACAACAGTTTAAATAGACTATCGATTTTGTTTTTCTCTCACCTTTATTGTCTGGTTGCTGCTGGCTGCACCTGCTAATTCTCACTCTATCAGCCTTTCTGACAACACGGGCCATGATGATCACTCACCCAGAGCCATGATGGTTTACAGTCACATACATCTGGTATTGTAGGTCTGTGACGACGGAAGACATTATGACTGACGTGAGGCTCTGCATTGACAGTGATGTTCTCAAATGGGACAGAGACATAACAGCAAGAGCTCCTTAATAGATTAAACAACACTAAAAACTGTGGTAATGAAATGGATCTTCTGTTTTCCAACCAACAAAGTAATGTTCCCATTTTGTTTTTTTTAACCTAAGCCATTCTTTATAAGTTCAGGCATTCATTTATTTTATTTTTCATGCCCCTAATTATAACTGAGTGGATTTCACTAAGGTTAAATTGTAAAACTACATCTCAGGCTTTAAACATCCTAACATCAAGTCAAGAGACTGGTTACAGCAAGAGTTCCATGGTTACCTTTAAAAAGTAAGGCTATTTTCAAAAAGCACACAAGTGTGACCAAATCTGATCCTTTTGACACAAAACGTCTACATACGCTTCTTTCAAATGGCTGTTTTGCCATACCTGTGCACTGTTTCTTTCTTTGCTAATGACTTGGTCATGATACTACCATTTTTCATTGCTTAAGAGTTTAACAACACCGGGATCCCCATTTATGTTTTGATTTTTTTAAAGAACTCTCTATTATGCAGTTATAGTGACAGTCCTTGAAGGATTTCTTTTGTAAACGGTTTGTATTTGTATGCCATCTACATTCTCCTCGTTCGCTCGAGGGTTCGCTTTGGTCTCCCAAACTGTTCAGATTGAAGCATAAAAGAACCTGCCAAAATAGTCAGATTTGACAAAACAAAAGAATTGGGCATCAAGACCTGCTGTGTGAACAGCCCAAGTGTTCTGTGTTGATGCATTTAGCAACAGGCAATTTCATATTTCTCATTCTGTACCCTGCTCAACAACAGTTGGAGTTGTTCCGTTTTAAATGATCTGCTTCCATTTTTCTGAGCTGTTTGTTCTGTGAATCTTTATGTTGTGTCCTGTATGCAGAAGAGCAGGTTTTGGAGGGGAAAAAATGACTGATTTTATCTAAAGTCAAAGTGTGTTTATTTGCATTGCACACTGAACATATGTTATTTTGTTGTTTTTTTATGATATGAGCTAAAAAGGGGAACATGCAACTCTCAAATAGCATGGGCCCCAAGATGACACCTTGAGGAACCCCATTTGTGGTAAACTCTGACATAGGGTTACCTATTGACACTATTATGTTTCTGTCCTTTTATTAAGATTAAAAACCAGTTAAGTATTGTTACAGAAACACAGAAACACAGTATTTCATTATCCCTATAATCTGTGGCATTTATGCTAACAGTGATGTAAAATATAATCCACTACATCTGAAACCCAGTTAATACAGTACAGCTCCCCAAAGGTCAAACTTACCCATCATAATGTTAAATAAAGGCATAAAGAATCTGACAATCATGGACTTGAATAATGTTTTTTTGAAACGTGGTGGTAGCAGCATCATGCTGTGAGAAATTGAAAGGAAGAGGAAAGGAGTTAAATACAGAAAAGCTGTGTAGAAGCTGAAAATTTAAAATTAATTCTGTTTCACTTGTGCATACTTGTCCCTGTGGAATATTTTCACATGAGGGTGAAATAGGCAGCTTATTGCACTTCAGAGAAAAAGTAAGAAAAAAATCTATGTGTAAATGAAGAAAGTTCTAGTGAAAGCCTGGTGCTTTGTATTCAGCATCAGGAGGTAGGGCTGTGAAAAATGGACCCCCTTTAACTGGAACATCTGTTCTGAAAAACCTTGAGGAACCCCACTAAGAGAGGACAGATTGGTTTTCTGTGATTGATCACTGTGAGCTGTAACATCTTGTCTTGTATTTACTGTGTATTGAGAAATACATTAATTACTCCAGGTAAATGAATGGGTTCTCATAAAAATCTTCTTTTAAACAACTGGTCCTTTTTAAAATTTAGGGTCTTTATTCTTTACACATAACCTACAGGTCACAAACAGACACCTGCAATATCTTGAATATTATTTTTATCAGAGTATGCCGTGGTTCTTTTTGAGCCTACTACGTGTTGTTGGATGGTTTCAACTGAAGTGATTTCTTAATATAAGACATTTTTGGGTAATCTGATAAACTTGGTTGTTTTTTTGTGTGTTTTTTTACTAAAACTTCTTTATTTTTTTAAGACTTTTAGGTTTAACAACAGAGGGAATGTATGAGGGACACGTACAGCTCTGTGTGTAGAGGATAATTGCCTTATAGAACATTGGTGTGCTGTGTATTCTTTTCTTACATTAGAAATACATCTCTATTCTGTGTGTGAGACGTCTCGCACGTCTCGATGTGTGACCTGTTAATTAAAGGAGAAGTTTCATTATCAGCTTCATTAGCCAGTGCAAGGCCAGAGTCAACGCTCACAATTACAAACATACTCAAAGACTTCCGGTTAACTGAGCCGCTGCGATATTAACCTGATGTTGGGTTTCGAGGTGAGGGTGTAATTCCTCCTCTCTCGTAATGAGAAGCAACCCCGAGTACCTGTTAAACGGCAGAGGAGGCAACGCAACTTGTAGGAAACCTCATTTCCATCAAAGGATGACTTTGAATTTCCTTAAGACTAATCACTGCTGACATTTTCCAATAAGAAAAAATGCATAAATTCACATCTTGATAAAAAATCTCAACACAGAAGCTTTTTGTTTGTTCTTATTGTGTTTGAGAAGTCCAATTAGGATTGCAGAAAGAAAGATTTCCAAGCTTAAGCTTTTTGCAAACCAATTAAAGTGGGGAAGTGTTTGCGAGAGCTGACATTTCTGACAAAGAATAATTTACTAAAATTACTGTTTTTACTAAATAAGCCACATTTTCAAACAAAACAAAAATGTACAATGGCTTTTATTAACGGATGGTGAATTTAGCAAAGTATTTCTGCCATGTATGTTCCAGACAAGACATCTGGGTTAAACATGAGGAATGGTGTTTTTTTTATGGAGGTACTGTAACTAGGACCTCTTGAAATAGGAGTATAAAGCATATAGTGCCTTCAAAAAAGGATTCCTTTAAAACAAATTTAACTCCTTACTTGACTTTTTGGGAATTCTATGTGGGAGACAGAAAAAAAATATGTAGGGATGCACGATATAATCGGCCCCCTATCGGTATCGGCCTGTATCGGCCTTAAAACTGAATATCGGCCACCCCACCGATATTTAACCCGATATTTGATCAGCTTCTGAGTTTCTAAAGTCAAAAAAAAAAAATAATACTACTTCTTCTTCTTTCTCAAAAACTTCTTTTTTACAGACTTAAAAACTTCTAAAGACGAGGGAAAAAATATTAATACATTAAAATATCACAATATCTTCATATGCTGATATATTGCCATTTAAAAACACCATATCAATCTCTTTTACTAATGAAATATTGCTATATGTCATCGTTTTGCTACGAAATCCCCCGAAAATTCAAGAAATTTTGCCATATTTTTATATGTTGATATATTGACGCGGTATCGATCTATTTTACTAACAAAATCTCACAAGAATTTGCAAAATATCACAAGAGTTTGTAACAGAACGATGAAATTTCACGAGATTTTAAAAGTAAAATAGATCGATACCGCGTTTTTAAAAATCTATTTGATATCAGCATATGAAAATATATTTGCGTATATTATTTTGTCAGTGTCAGAAATGGATAATAAAACTGCTATTTTCAATGACTACTTATTTTTGTCCAGCTTTAACATCGGTATCGATATCGGTTATCGACTACATGACTTTTAAAATATCGGCATATCGGATATCGGACAAAATCCCAATATCGTGCATCCCTAAAAATATGTAGTGCTTCATTTAATTTGGAAGGAAGACTGTAATTATCTCATCCAACCGGTGAAAATAAATAATATCGATCAGATAAATAGGGTGATTTGTTTGTTTTCCCCTCAAATACAATAATAGATGATATGCATTTATGATAAGATAATAGAATCGTTTTATTGTTTTCTGTTTGGAAATTGACTTGAATTATTTTCTCGAACTCTTGGTAAACCCCACAGCATGATTCTGCCGACGCCATGTGTCAGAGTTGGCTTAGTTTGTTTGGTGTTTTCTTCAGTGGAGATTATTTTGCATTAAATTTAAAAAAGTTTAGGTTTAAACATTTACATTTATAGTGAAATTTATTGGTGCACTGTTGATTGATAAAGACAAGACGACTTTTTATTTTGGAGAGTCACAGTAAAGTGGATTTTAAAAAAAACATCACTCTAAAATTTTTAATAAGCCTAAGTCTGGCAAAGTTCAAGCTAGGTGTTTTAGAAGGGCACTGTAAGGGAGTAACTCCACCTTCACCGCAAGTTTTCAACTTTTACTGAGATAAAAGGGCTAGAGTAATGAGCACGATTTGGAGGATTATCCGCTCCTACATGCAGGCTCTTCTCTGCTATCATTTCAGTCTCACAGATAATAAAAGTTGAGCTTCTGACAGACAGCTCTGGAAACTAGCTGCAATGATTCCACCAGCACCTTTCTGGGAGAGGGAGGAAAAGACTTTTAGCTTTAAAAAATAAAAAAAAAGACTCTTCTAAGTTGTTCTGAAAAATGTCTGAGTCCATGTCTGATAAAAGATGGTCACATTGACATTTACCCATCCGGAACAAAGTGACATAAAGAACATTTTGGACTTTATCTTTCCTCTGGCTTGAACACCATTCCAGCATTTAAACATATTTAGTTTTTGGTGTCCTGTCATACAAGGCCTACAAAACACATTTTTTTGCCTCACAGGTTACTTTTATTTTATAAAGATATCCAGGCATAATCAAGGCGGACTCAATAGCAAAGCTGACTGTTTTATCATCACCATTTTGCAACGTTGACAGGTGTTTAACCTGTGATTTACATATATAATCCTCTAAAAATTGTCTATAAAATTACCTTTAATAATTGTTGGCAGGAAAAAAATTAAAATTCATATCCCCCTTTTTTCTCTCTCCACGGTACGTCTGAGAATTTGAGTGGTCTGTACATTTGTTCATTTGGATGTAGCATTAGGCACATTACCAGTTAGTTATGGCTCGTTTACCATTGTTTCCTACAGAATAGGTAGAAGGTTCACAAACAGTAATGCAAACGAGGTGGAATCGACTCTTTTAGTGGAATGGAGACGAGCGTGGTGTTGCTGGTTTTTGTATACATTTATATACAAAATGACAATAAAAGTTGTCTAAGTTGTAAAGATTCTCAGTCATCCAGTCAGTCCAGGTCATAGTCGCTCCAAAAAAGTAAATAAAAAAAAAAACAGTGGACTTTGTTGTCTACGTTTTAAGACTTTCGATTTCCATCCAGGAAGCTTTTTCAATTCAAGATGTCTGGATTAGTGTTGAGTTCCAAGCTTTATTGAGTAGCCCAATAAAGCCTTGTTTGGCTTAGAAAACATGCAAATAGAACCGATAGAACAGGTCTGCCCCTTAGTAATGGGCATCGTTGAGGTCTTTGGTAGCTTGCAATACCAGTACTGGTTTATGCCTCTGAAAAGGGGGGGTCGTTAGGGGCCTTGCATCGTCTTTGTCCCTTGCAGGGCGATGAGGATTATGATAGTGGGAAGGAATTAACTCCCTCGCTGCGTTGTAGGTTTTTGGGAGCTGAAACCTGAGTCCACCCTTTCTGTTTAAGGTTATTTTTCTCTCATAACATAAATTACTTCCTTTTCCCCCCCTTTCAGACCAACTGTCTTCTTTGTCCAAAATGTGAACTTTCAGGTCCTCAAAAGAATGTCCGTTGTCCATAAGGTGTGGATGTACAGCCAGTTCTTGTCCAGAGGACGTAGCTCTCCTGTGTGGTCTATGCTCTGTTTAGAAAGATTTATGAACTTATTTACTAATATTATGATGCCAGAAACAAAACTTCAAGATATGTAGAAGGTCTGCAGTCTGATTCTGTCTGTAAAATAAAAAAACATGTTAATTTTAACCAGTAACTGGGAGTCATGGTCCTCTGAGAAGCCCAGCTTTTTTTTAACTAGTAAAGAAGAACAAACTGTTTTCTCAAACTTCTTGCATTATAATACTAACTTGTTTAAACTTACAATCTGTTGCTTTTTTTTTTTTAGCTGAAAAACCTCTGTATGTCTATTTTATCCAACCCGTCTCCTAACTTTTACGAATCGAAGTAGCTGCTGGTTAATATTCACTGAGTGCTGCTTTGCTTCTCTCCTCCAATCATGTAGCGGTTCTCTAAGCAGTGAAATAAGGCAAATCGGGTGTCTCAAAGCGACATTTCCGATGATGTTAGACCAAATGCGGGAAACGAGAGCACCGGGTGAGAGGGGAAAAAAAAAAAAAAAAAACACAGATTCAAAACGCTGTGAATACAGACAGCTGACCCAACCTCTGTTACCTCCGCTGGCTCCCAGCTTCCGCCACCTGGGTTCCTGGAGCTGACGGCTCGTAGTCGGTTTCGACTATGCGCCGCACTGTAGTCGACCAAAATCCCGGATGATTTTGAAATTCCGCCCGGACAAAAATAGGACGTCTGGTCACCCTAGCTAATGTTAGCACCCCTATCAGGGTTTTGGGATAGTGCGGTATTGTGGGCTTTTATGGTTTGAACACACCAAAAAAAAGAAAGAAAACAAGCCAATTTCACACCTAAGAGTTTCTGGCTTTTTTTTTTTTTTTTTTACTAAATCTAAACACCAACAACCCATTAAGTTTACATTACCTTAGTTTCCTTCGGCTGCCAGAAGCTACAAGGATAATTAGCTTTTCTGTTTTGCGAAAATGCATGGAGGGAAATGTTGAAATTTGCCTTTAGAAATGTAGCACTTTGGCGTGGTGGGCCATGAAATCTTGAAACCTGTATTATGAAATTTAGGCAGGATCGGGATGAGTCGGTAATAAAGATGACACACAGATACACACACACACACACTGTTTCTGCTAGAGTAAAATGTGTCGTTTTATTCCGCCACAGAAAACAGCAAAACAAGCACATCAATCAAGGCACGGTGCTGAATACAAAATATATTGTTCCAATACAAATTATATTGTCCCCCTTACCGTGACACAAAGGATCGGAGAGCCAGCCGACCCAAGCAGGGCAGCAACACACAGCTAGGCGTTCGTACGCAACCCTAGCAGACTCTGCCAGTGCCAACCGCCACCCGCCATTAATGCCAAACTTCAAAGGAAAATGTTTCGCCCAATCAGGAAAAGTAACCGCTCCCTCTCACGCCTGGAGCATTTTACAGAAAACCAAAACATTGTGCCGGCATCCCCTGACCTCACCCAAGGTTTGTGGACAGCTGATACAAAAAAAACAAGTTATGCTCAGAGCATGGCACCGAGAGCTCGTGAGTACAAAAACAAATTATATCATGCTCTCAAGGACACAGAAACTTAGATAATGAGAGTGCTTAGGTAATACGAGTGCTTCATTTGTGAAAACTTATAAACCTTGTATACAAAACTTGTATGATTGTCAAAGAACATAAAATATAAAATCCATATATATCAAAACATCTGTGAGAAGTTAACACAGTACACTAGCACATGCTGACTGTATTAAGACATGGTTGACCGCATTAGAGAGCTTTAGGTAGTTCTAAGCTTTGACAAAACTGGACGAACGTTGGATTCATTGTATGACCTCCCCTTTGAATTGAACTTGAGCCTTTTTAGTATTTTCATTTGGCCAGTTCCTCCTGGTACTGTCATGTTGGGGTCTAATCTTCTAACCCACATGCAGAAACACTCTCAGGAGACAGGGAAAAGGTTAAATGGTTTATTGACAATGTTTACAGTGAAATGTGAACGGGGTCTTGGCTCGTCAGGCTGGTCACGGAAGGGAAGCAACTAGAGGAGGACAGGTCGGTTAGAGTGGATCCAGGAAACTTGCAGTTGAACGGCGATTTGAGTTAATACCTGCTCAGAGGGTATTCTGACCGGCAGGGGGGGAACCTTGAGGGTCCAGAGGCTGATCGGCAGGCTGAGGGCAGAGGCAGAGACGGAGGCTGAGGCGGAGGGCAGACAGGCAGGTTCCAGGCAGCGATAGATCTCTCCAGGGTTTGACTGATAACCAGATAGTCAGGATCAGAGAGGCAGAAGAACACAGGGTCAGACAGGTTCTCCAAAAATTCAGAGAAACAGATCAGAGTTAGCTGGCTCAGGTTTGCTGGTACCATTACTGGCAAACACTCTGGCAGGGAAGTGTCAGCCTCCTCCTCTTGAAGTAGGCCTCCAGATGAGCAGATGGAAAACAGGTGTGCAGAAGTCAGCTCATGCCCTCAGGAGGAAGATCTCAGGCTCCCTCTGGTGGAGAAAGGTAGACAAGCCTCCAGATCCCAACAGATACGGTTCTTCAATGTTCCATATTTATTCCGCTTGTGGACAGTGGATCCTTCATGAATTAATTCTAATTCTAGTGTGGTAATCATCAAACTTCAAATCAGCAGAATAAAATGAATAAGAAATATTTGAATCAAATTAACTTCTTGTTTTATCAACAGGAGCAATTTTTTCACCTAAAAGTTGTCTTTAATTAGGGGCTGTTTTTTTGTTTTTTTTTCTTATATTAGAGTTTGTTTGATCTTATGACAATAAAAGAGAATACAAAAGAAATCCCGTCAGGAAGTAAGCACTTTCTGGCAGCTCCGTTTAAGCTTTGATCGCAGTTTAATACTGAAGATGCAGGTGATGATGTGCTTTAATAGCAGGTGGAAACAGAGCTGAGATTGGAGGCCTCTATGTGGTTTATTGTGATGCTGATACCCAGCCAGCGCTGCCCCGTAAGTGGGCTTCTGATTGATGTGATGAGGTTGCAATTAGCCCTGAGCAGGATTTGAAGAATCTCTAATGAAGCTGAGCGCCACTTTATGAGTCAGAAGTCAGTACTGAAGTATAGTTAAACATACATAATCATCTGACCATCCTAGCAGATATTTTTAACATTGCTTTTATATATTTCTCTGAGTTTCCCACTGTGATGTTTTAGACATTTATGTTTCATCTGGTCTGAACTCTTCTTAAAATCTAGGCTTTGTTTTTTCTCCCTACAGATGAAAGAGAAGACGTTCAGAAGAAGACTTTCACAAAATGGGTGAACCTACAGTTGGCTAAGGTAAGACATGCTGCTTGTGTCTCCTAGGATAAAATTAAATGTAGTGTGTTTGATTCTTAACGTGAACCATCTAGCTAAACCGTCCACACACAATGTATGGTTTTACAAATAAGTATTTGAACACCCTGCTATTTTGCAGGTTCTCCCACTTAGAAATCATGGATGGTTCTGAAATTGTCATCGCAGGTGCATATGCACTGTGAGAGACATAATCTAAAAAAAAAGAAAGTTTAGAAATCGTAATGCATAATGTTTTATCTATTTATTCATTTGATACAGCTGTATGTAAGTATTTGAACACCTGATAAAATTGATGTTAAGATTTGGTACAGTAGCCTTTGTTTGCAATTACAGAGGTCAAATGTTTCCTGTAGTTTTTCCACCAGGTTTGCACACAATGCAGGAGGGATTTTGGCCCACTCCTCCACGTAGATCTTCTCTCGATCAGTCCGGTTTCTGGGCTGTTGCTGAGAAACATGGAGTTTGAACCCCCTTCAAAGACTCTCTATTGTGTTTAGGTCTGGACTGGCTAGGCAACGGCAGAACCTTGATATGCTTCTTAGTGAGCCACTCCTCCACAACTGCTTTGGGTCATTGACATGTTGGAAGATTCAGCCTCCACCCATCTTCAATGCTCTACCTGAGGGAAGGAGGTTGTTCCCAGTCTGATGCTTCACAGTAGGGATGGTGTTCTTGGGACAGTACTCATTTTTCTTCTTCCTCCAAACACGGTTAGAGGAATTATGACCAAAAAGTTCTAATTTGGTCTCATCTGACCACATGACTTTCTCCCATGATTCCTCTGGATCATTCAAATGGACATTGGCAAACTTAAGACAGGACTCGACATGTGCTGGTTTAAGAAGATTTCATGATTGTAAACCATAACGTCTTTGTGTATTACCCACAACAACTTTGGAACCAGTGGTCTTAGCTTTTATCAGGTAATTGACCAGCTCCTCCCGTGTAGTTCTTGGCTGATTTCCCATGAGGTGAGATCTTGCATGGAGCCCCAATCTCAGAGAGATTGACAGTCATGATTAGCTTCTTCCATTTTCTAATGATTGCTCCAACAGTGGACCTTTGTTCACCAAGCTGCTTGGCAATTTCCCCGTAGCCCTTTCCAGCCTTGTGGAGGTCTACAATTTAGTCCCTAGTGTCTTTGGACAGCTCTTTGGTCTTGACCATGTTAGTAGTTGGATTGTATAGGATGGACAGGTGTTTTTATCCAGCTAACGAACTCAAACAGGTGCATCTGATTTAGGAGAATAAATGGAGTGGAGGTGGACATTTTAATGGCAGACAAACAGGTCTTTGAGGGTCAGAATTCTAGCTAATAGACAGGTGTTCAAATACTTATTTGCAGCTGAATCATAGAAATAAATAGTTATTGTGTCTCTCACAGTAGACATGCACCTCAATGGCAATGTCAGACCTCTCCATGTTTTCTAAGTGGAACAACTTGCAAAATGTCAGGGTGTTTACTTATTTTTCTCACTGTTTATGCAGATACCAAATTGTATTTTTTAATATAATGTTAAATGTGTTTCTCTACATTGCTATAGAATTTATACATTTGTTTTTTCTACAAAATATCTGTATATTTTCTCTTTTTTTTGCTTTGTTAAAAAAGGGGAGATGATTCTGCATCCTGCATTTTCATGGAAAAACATACCATTTCGTCTTCCTTCACACTTTTCTACCTCAATGCTTCAGATTTTCTAGTGAAGGCTTAATTTACTTGACTGCCTTTACCTCAGCTCTCCCACACAACAGCTTAAATCATGCCCTTATTTTTATCCGGACACTTTTTATAAACCTGTGCTTAAGATCTAGAGACTAAATTTGATAAATTTCTAATTAGTTACTAAAATCATTGAAATTTTCATTATTAGCTTACAGATTAAATCTTAAAATACTTTCCAAATTGAAGCTGGTGAAGTTGTTTCAATGAGAACAAAGGGCAACAGAGCACAGGCTGCAAGGGCATACTACCAGACAATTAAGCAGTGGTTTGCAAGCAGGTTTCAGTAGCTTGCCATCCATTTAACCCAAAAAACAGCTCCACATGGCCTGAATTAGATAAACGGGACTAGAAAATCTCCTAAAACTGCAAATTAGCTTGAGATTTTACATTTACTTCCTTTTGTGTGCCCAAAAAAATCATAGCATAAGTAAGCAAATAAATGCTTTGATGGTTTTACAATAAAAAATTCCCATTTATAAAGGTTTGTGAACCTTTCTAGGTATAAATGTATCAAGATGCAATCATGAACTATGTTAGCATCAGCTGCAAGCAACGAGTCGTCAACAAGAATTTCATTCACTACTCATCAAATCCATTCATAGTTCTGTGTGCTTGACTCCAAGCACACTGACAGCTGGCATCTAAATAATATTTGCAAAATGAGCTTTGAGGCACATTAAATGGAAAAAAGCAAACGGGAATGTTGTTTGAAGTTACAAACCCAAAGCAGCTCCCTCTCTTGCTTCTATTTCCACTTCCAAGCAGTTAACTGATACTTATTGGGAAGTAGTGGTGATGCAGAGAAAGGCAGGGAAAGCCAGCCTTTACTTTGGATTGCAGTTACAGTTAATGATTTGCTCAACAAACCAGGATTTTATTAGTGTAGGCATCATTGTATGGTGTTACAATAACTTCAAGCCAAATATTTTTTATGTTTAGAAAAGCCCAGTCAACCCTGAGCACAAGAAATCCAGCCTCTATGTGATCTATTTAACCATCTTTAAGTCAGTCATACACTGTATGTTTTTTTTTTTGCCCTTTTCAGGGCGACTTTCAAGTTGTGCAAGAATTTTTCGATCGGGAGAAGTTTCAGCCAGGTCATGAATCATGTAGTTTACAGGGGGTAACGAGGGGCGATCAGCCTCTCATGACCACCTCCCGATCAGGAATCATAAGGTCAACTTCAAACATGTTTGAAATTTAGTCGGCCGTCATCAGATCGCATCAGAACTTTGGGCCACGCAGTGTGAGAACATGCATCGATAGCTGTGAACTTTTAAACCCTGTGGTTTCGTCATACTCTTTAAGCTGTAGCTGTGTGCAAAGATTGAAAATATCGCACAGTGTGTACCTGGCTTTAGCCTCTAGTTGCTCCTACATATGAAAAATTTCCATATTAGCATGTTCAGTTTGACTTGAGTAAAACTGACTTAATCACTTATTTTATGAGCGACAGCCGTTTTTCCTAAAAGAGGAAAACGCATCATCATAATGATATATTGTGTATTAAAAGACAGATGTGATTTAATGTTCAAGAATGGATTCACTAACTAATCTGCATCCTTACCTGTCCGCCGTCCATGAAGCTAAAATTTACAATATGTTAACTTAAAGAAATCAGAATATTGTAGGCAAAGGTACAACAACAAGTCCATTCCTAGCCCACCAGGCAAATAGATGAAACCCTGTAAGGTGCTTATTAATTATAAGTTAATTATAAGTTTGCGTACATATACAGGTATACAAATTGACATCTTCATTTATGCATTACTCAAAGACAACCATTGTAAAATATCCAGTAGGACTCATTGGTGCTCACCGTCCTTCTAATGTTGCACCGATGCCATTTTTTGGCCCCGATACCGGTATCTGATACCTGGCGATGCAGTATCGACCTATGCCATACCGATACAGTACCATCTGTTTGAAACTGATGTGTGTGTATATGAAGAACTGCATACTACTTGGATGTAAAATAATTGCAATCATGGCTTTGTCAAGCTTCTGCCTCCCTTTGTGAAGCAGGAAAGACTAATACAAAGTGAATCCAGTAGAACCTTTTATTGCCTACCTGGTGTGGGTGACAATAGTTGAATAAACTTTGGGCTCTCAAAATGGTATCGGTGTTATACAGTTATACAGTGGCCACAGATCCTTATTTACCCCGCAAACATGTTGAAATGTCCACTCCAGCACACACACACATAAGCAAGCATTTCATTATTTTTTTATGTAGCAGTAGTCCTTTTTGTTGGGAAACTTTTTATGTATAAATATGGGTGAGATGAGATCCATCCCAGCAACCGCCTTATCAATGCATCCTCGCACCTCCTTAAGGATAAATGGAAGTGTTTAACAGCTGTTCCTCTCAGGAGTGGGTACAGGGTTGTGCATGCACATTATATTTTAAATCAGATAGGGCGGGTCTTTTTTTAAAATTTGCGAGAAAGATTCCAGATTCTTAGGGTTTCATATAACTTTTTTTAATGTACATTAAGATTTTAATCTAACTAGGCATATTTTGATGGATAAGAATTTAGGACCCATAATTCAGGCAAGATAGACGGTGAAATACATAAAAAGCATTTATTCAAACAATGATGGAACATATCTGCAGTGGCGACGGCTGCAGCGGCTAGGGCATCGGAACCAGGAAAGTGTTTCAGAGAGAAGATAGTGACTACCATAATCTTACGGAGGATGATTATGAATGCATGAGTCACTTACCTGGTTTAACAGTTCAGTCCATGCCCAGAGAACGAGGATGATTCCAGCCAGTCGACTGAAAAGAGGGGACGCTGCCAGAGAGTTCCAGAGGCAGAAGCCTAGAAGGCTGCTAAAATGACAAGAGATCAGATCTGACAAAGCTGACAAAGGAAGGCAGAATCCAGGCTCGGTCCACAAAATAATCCAACAGGAGTCCGAAGATAGTCTAGGCACAAAGATCAGACAGGGGCAGGCAGGCTTAAAGTTCCAAATAGAGAAACAGACCAGGATCAGGCAATCAGAACTTCACAGAAACGCTCGAGAACTCTCAACACTAAATGCTCAAAAATAATTTGAAACTGATGGCTGGGACCAAGGAATTAAATAGAAGAAGGAGCAGGTGAATCAATGAGCAGTGATGAGAAACAGGGCAGAACTAGACAAGTGAATGAAATGAGCAATCAAGCCAGCCATCAGCCCCAAAATCATGACACATATATGACAGGTCTTGAAAATGAAAGTTCATAGATGTTGCTGTTTTGAAAAGAGTGGGAAAATGTTTATCTTTTAATTTGCGAACAAGAGCAATCTACTTATTCCAGCTCTAGATTTGATTTCGATGTGTTGGAGGGAATCGAGGCGGAGTAAATAAAAATACATGCCATACTTTCCTAATATTTAATTGTAAAACATTTTGAAAACAATACATTATTTTCCCTGCATGTATTTTTTTTTTTTATGTGACAAAATTTGAAAACAGGCGGTAATGTTTGAGGAATAATGTTAGTTTGCAAAAAAACTACAAACCCTAATTCTGCAGTCTTCAAACAGGCTATAATGGAAAGGGTGAAGTTGTCCATTTTCTCTGATGCAGGGCCCAGACTAAACACACACACAACATAGTTTTTATCATTATGTACTCTCTTCAATGACTCTCGGCCCTTTTCCATGTTTTGTTTTCATTTATTTTCTCCCTCTTTCAAAAGGAAATAAACAGGAGGGAAGGGTTTGTTGTTCTTAATGCCAAAAGCATCTTTCTGCTGCCTTCATCCTTTCAGGCAAGCTGTTTTCTTTGCTCTCGGAGTGTCACAAAATTTGAGCATTTCCATTTATGGCACTCAGAGGTTATTCCCTACACATCCATCTTCTCTTTAAAGTTGCGTCAGTAATGCTGTGATGAAGCAGTACCAAAGGGCTGGATTTGTTTTTGGAGGAATACACAGCAATGAGTAGCATTAATATCTTAGTTAAAAGCAGCAAGTTGTGATACTGTAGCAATCTGCTCAACAGGTGCTATGGTATCAACTGCCTGAAATAGGCTCCTGTCCTCTAGCTAATAAGTGCCAAGAAGAAGAGACACAGAACACGAAGAAAATATAAGTTTGGTATTAAGTTTTAGCTTCTGAACTGTCTGAAGGAATGCAGAGGAAATGCCAAGAAAAGAGAACAAAAAAAAGTACAACTAATTTGTATTTGTACTTGTAGTCATTACCCTCTGCTTATCCCTAGACATTTTGCGGGGATCGCAGTCTCAGCTTACATTTCTGTACTTCCCTCAGTCACTTCCATCAGCTCTTTGGGAGAAGCTCAAGATGTCCCAGGGTCAGGCCAGATATATACTCACTCCAGTTTTTTATTGGACCATGTCCTGCGCAACATCTAGGCTGGGCGTACCTGGAAAAACTCCCAAGGGTGCATCCAAAACGGTTGACCATGCCACCTTGCCTCCTTTCAATGTGGAGGAGAAGCAGCTCCACTCAGTGTGTTTGCCAAATGGCTGATCTACTTTATCTCTCAGGGAGTGCAAGGCTACCCTAATTTCAGCATCTTGTATCCTAGATCTTGTTCTTCTGGTCATGCTCTACTTATTGTGACTACAGTGGGTAGCATGGCAGACCGACTGGTAAATTGAGAGCTTTGATTTTGTGCTCAGTTTACTCTTGACCAGAACAACACCTTTGCAGTATCCATATGATGTCGACAGCAGCATTGATCTTTCTATTGATTTCCGAACAAAACAACAAATTCATTGGAATGTTATTAACAAGACACAGTAACTGCTGTTTTAAACGGAACGTTTCGAGCAAACCCCTGCCCTATGAAACATGTTACATCACACAACACAACACCACAAATGCACAGATTTGAGCAAAGTGCAGAGCGAGGTGAGCACGCCATTGTCCAAGTTCAGTTATGCTCACCTTTGTCTGTGGAGCACGGTCAATCAATACTGTTTCGTCAGGAAGGAAACAGAGAGAAATGGTGGAGAATGGTGCCAATCCTTGTCAGCATTGGTCCGACTTTCAGGCAAACTCTCAAATTGCTCCAAACCCAATGCCAAATAGACCTGGAATTGTGAACTCTGAAAATTAAACACTGAACTCTCCAAGCTGCTCCAGATTGTTAGGATTTCGTGCACCAAAACCTATCTTTCCTTCGTGTTTATTTTCTCATACAGGGCTAGTGCTAGTGATGTCCTTTTAGCATGGGAGAGATCCATAATTGCCCCTCATACTCAGCGAGCATAGCGGCATCACCAAGTTTTGTGGCGATTGTGGCTAAGGAAGTCATGTAACCAGGTGATTGACAGTTAAATTCGTCTTAGTCATTGTGTCCTTTGGCAATACACTTAACTCACCTTTCCTGCTGTTGACGGTTGGGGGGCTTTTGACTCTGGTATTCTCAGACTTGATCAAGTGCTATACAAGTAAGGACAATTTACATTTTCATTGTCAGAAAACCCTAATACCCCAACCCAGTAAACACTACCACCATCCCAGGCATGCAGTATATTGTCATTTGGACAGTATTTCACTCAATAACCTTTAGATTACGATCTCTATAAAAGTAGGAACAGTTCTAGAGCATTAAAATGTAAAAACAGCAGTGTGGAAAGAAAAGAATAGTGGTCTCAAACTTGAATCCCTAAAGGCCAACATGGTGCAACTTTTAGATACGTCTCTACTTCAACACTTTGTATTAGCTGACTGCTGTTGGGGGGGTAGTTTAGCCATTAGATTCAGGTGTGTAGGGTAGGGGGGAGAGAGCTAAAAGTTGTAGGATACTAGTGAGTTTAAGATCCCTGCCCTGTACAGTCAAACGTTGCCATCCATTAATCTAGGAGGGGCTACGAAGACATTCCCAGGATATCCAGAAGTCCATTATCAAGGATTATTTAGATTTAAATAACATTTTCTACCAATAATAAACCTTCATAGTTTGACATTCTAACAAATTCATCTTGCAGAACTCTGAGATTACAAAAACCCAAGAACTTCATCTTACACTTTACAACTGTGAGTTAGCATTAATATGTTTTGAATTAGGGGTTTTCATTATCTGTAAGCTATCATTAATATTACAAGCAGTAAAGGCTGAAAATATTCTTCATATGAGGTACATTTTTTGAAATTAGTGACAAGGATGTATACATTTTCTTATCGTATGTCTTTAAGATGTTGCTGAAAACAACAGCCATCTTAAAACCAATAAAATGATTAGAACAGAACGTTAGATGTGGGGTGAAGCCACAGGCGTAACTTTCTGAAGGACGTGTGTGGACATGATCCACCAACTTTGGCTTGGCGGAGACAGTCCCCACCAATAATTTCCACTTTTCCCCCTTTCTGCTGGTTTACTGCTGGTCTTCAGAGCTTTTTGACTTAAACAGTGGCAGCTACTTCTATATATATTTAAGTAAAATTTAGGAGACGGGTTGGTTAAACAAATTGGAGATGCCACCAAAAAATCTGTTCCTCAGACATACAGAGCTTTTACAGTTAAAAATGGCTACAGATTTTAAGTTTATTCAGGTTAGTATCGTAATGCAAGAAGCTTAAGAAAACATAGTTTAAATTTTCTGTTCTTCTTTTCTAGTAAAAAAGGCTGGACTTCTCAGAGGACCATAATCCAATTTAAAGGTTAAAATTAACACATATCTGTTATTTTCTGATTAAACAGAAAGAATCAGACTGCAGAGCTTCTAGATATCTGGAAAGTTATTTCTCTGGCATCATTATATTAGTAGAGAGGCTCATAAATCTGTTTTTAAGCAGAGCACAGAGACACAAGCAGGGACAGCTGCAGGTTTAAAGGTGAAACAGATTTACTGGGATATGCAACATGCAATAAATTATATTTTCCAAGTTTACTTGAAAGTTAACAAGAAAAAAAATATGCTATTCTATAATTAAATTCGAAAATATCTTTCTAGTCTTTTGTAATTAATCAAGACTCAGAAATAGCTGTGCCAGCCAACCCTTGAGACAGCCAGACTCGCAGGACATACTTAAAAATCAAAATGGAAGATACCTACATAAATTAAAGCACAAATAATAGAGTAAAAATCAGTAAATAAGTGATTTTTGAATTATAATGTTCATGGCTGTCAATGATATATGGGACAAATTTCTAAATTTGATTTTGCTGCCGGTGAAATAGGATCATCGCTGATTTATCACAGCTTAAAGGGAATCCGTCCGTGTCCATGCTAGGGATGCATGATATATTGCTGTTGGCATCGGATATCAGCTGTTCTTCATCTTTTTACATTGTTTTTGAGCCCTTTAAAAATAATGCACTAAAAGGCATCTGTCTATCTACCTATATAGTATAATTATAATATAAATAATAATAAAAATAGTGTATTGTGCTACTCATGTTCTGAACAAGGAAAGCATTCAATAAATATATGTTTGAGCTCATTTTTGGAAAATACTAACCCTATTGAAAGTGTTTGGGTCTATCAGCCATCACTCAAGTGTCCCTCTAACTTTCATCACAAAGATACACCCTTCGGTGAAGCACCTGGTCCAGAGGCCTTAGTCCTGTAGGCAGCTGTCCAAGAGTTTCTTTCCAACCCATAGACCTGTGCCGAACGCCCCCACACAACCACTTTAAACACATTTTCTGTCAGCTGACTTTGAAATAAAGGCCACTAGGACCAAAGACCAGATAGTTGTTTTTCTTTTAAAACAACAAAATATGGTTTCTTAGATCAGTGGCCCCAAAACTGTTTTGCCCCACTGAGTGGTTTAATGTTGAACAATATTTTCACGGATAAATCTGCAGCAGATAAAACCCAAATAAATTGAGCCCAAAAGTAAAAACAATGTTATTTTCTCTAATATTAATAGGATGATAATACTATCTGGAATCATCAGCGAACCATTGGCCCTTCCTAAAGAAACTTTCTAAAGACGTTTGCTTATTACTAATTTTTTGTTACTTTAGCTCTATGGTGTCGTTACTTATAGAAGTCAACAGTGAGCCATACAGTAGATGGATGTAATTGAGAGAATTTGTTGATTTTTTTAAAACAAATCCCCATTCAGACTCGGATAATAATTATTTTGTAATTAGCCTGGTGACGAATGATAGATGGACTGGTACCAGCCAGGGGAACTCTGTGTTGGAGTACTTCTTACTATTAGTATTGCTTTAAAAATTACTTCCAACATTCGTACTACAGTTATATGGAACCTTTCTCTGCAGAAAATCTCTGAATTGTGTGTCCAAAGCAGACATCCAGTTGCATTAGTCCCATCACTATTTTCAAAGTTGATTACTAGGTTTTTTGAGGTGTGCCGTTGCCACGGTGATTGAGATTTATGAGCATGTGTGCCCATTTTGGCTTGTGTGCCTGTTGGTTTGCATTTAAATGTTCATGAAGGCAGCTTATTTGCTTTATCCTTCTTTTTCTTTCATTTATTCTCTCCCCTCCAAGCCTTAATTTGTCACATTGTTCTTTAACCTCTATCAGTGGTTTAATCAAATCTTTTTTTCTTTGTCCATTTCTTAATCTCTTCATTAGATCTCTTCTGTTCCCTTTTCCTCACTTGCTTTTAGATCTGCTTTCTCCATGTGCTAAGCTCTCTTAGGTTGAATTGTCCTGTGAAATAAGAAACTGTAGCAGAGACATGTGAAGATTAAGAAAATCCTAAATGATCATCCCAATTTAATTAACTAGATTGTTCCCCATATCCAAACTGGGACTTTGTATATGTTGAATCCAAAGTCGATGGTTAATCCAGCCATGAGGATAGGGATGTTCTTATCCATTGCCATATGTCGATTGAATAAGAGTCCTGATGAAGGCATTTTTTAAATATTGCTGCCAAAAGAGACTCTGTATGTGTGCATGCTAGAAAAGCCACAAATTGTGGAGCCATTATGGAATAAAGTTGTTATTTTTGTGTGCTTAAAAAAGGATTTGGTTAAAGTTAATGTCTTGAAATTCTTAATTTCCTTTCTTATGTGATCAGTTCCACCCACTTTTGTCCACACAGCGTTTAATAGAGATGATGGAATATTAAATGACTTCAGAGATTATCTGGGGGAAATATGAAGCAAATTTTGTTGCATTATTTCGCAAACAACCATGATTTGTATCGATACATTTAAAGAAAAATTAAAATCCAGAAATACAATTCTGGTAATTTTTTTTTTTTTTTTAAAGAAAAAGGTTGTGGGATTAACGTTTACCATTTTCTTAAGTTTCTTTTTTTTTTTTTTCAAAAAACTTTTTTCTTCTATTTTTTTTTTTACAGTTTTTATGTATTTATGTGTTTTCATTTCTTTTCATTTTAATTCGTAAATCACATTCTCTCTACTTCAAGATCAATGCGAATGCTTGTTCTTCATCCATTATATTGTCCATGTCGACCAATAGAAATGCTCATTACTTCTCACTACACTGGAAATCTCACTTACAAAAGGAGAATATTATCTAAAAAAAACACACAATTTGAAAAGAATGCAATTCTTAAACCTCATAAGAAATTAAAAAAAAACAGTTCCCAAGTTATTTGCTTTTTCATTTGGGTATGCAAAATAAGCGAGGATTACCCAAAATGAGGTGGATGTTAAGAGGTTAACACTGAAAGCCTTTAACTTGCAATAAAATAGGTGAATTGCTTTCCTTAATGTTTCGGTCTGGCAGGGGGGTTTATTTCCTGGCTCAGTCGTTGAGCTACCTGTAGCTGTTTGGGATCACCGGCACAGTTAAACTACCTTTCTACCTCGTATTGACCTCCGCATTCGCTTCTAGTCAATAAATAATAATAATAATAAATAATAATAAATGTAATTTTCTGTAAGAATTCTTTTCTCAGATGTCCCTGTGGATGTATTAGTTCTTAGAAAAACAATTGTCGATATGACCTTAAACGACAGACTCCTTACACCTTAAAGAGTTTAGGATGGTCTAGTCGAAATACAGACTTTGACTGAAAAGCCTGTAATCCAGCTATTGAAGCTTCAAAACACAGACTCCCTTTGGAAGAGAAAAAAAGGTAAATCCATAAACAAGTAAAACTTTTCAAAAATATCCAATAATTCACATTTTCCAGCTTATTAAAGTGAAAATTAACTTGAGGAATTCCCGATCTTGGATGATCTTGAATCTCTGGTCTCTTTACAGGGGGTGGAGTGAACCAAACTGACCTACTTAGAGTCTGAACAAAACAAATCCTGTCCAATAAAAAGTAACATGCAGCTGAGTAACGGGCTGCAGGGTGGCCGGCCAGGAATGTTAAACCCAACCTCTGATTGGCTGCTTTATATAATACTAGCTCACCAAGTTATGCATCCATCTAGCACATCAGCATCCTGAGGTTTAGGGCTAATAAACAGCTTTACCGTTGTTCTTCCCTTCCTTTTAAAATATTCTCACCATCCATTCAGAATGATGTCCTCTGAGCATGACGACAGAGACAAATAGAAAGGAGGGATGCCCTCATTTATCTAGACTCGGCTGAGAATGATTGGTTTAGACAGCAGGTGGCACAAAGTAGCGCAAGAGGGGAGGAAAAAAGGGCACAGAAGTGTAAATGAGTATTAGAGGGAAGTAAAAAGAGTAAAAAGGTTAGAGAGTGAAGGAAGGCTTACAGGAGGGGGCTTTTATTAGAGCCTGAGAGTTTGTCACTTTTAGTTTTTTTTTAAATGGAAATTCAACTATTTTTTTTGTTACTTTTTTAGCAATTAGCTATTGCTTTACATAAGAAACTGGCTGCATTTTTTTTTCTTGAAGTATGAAATGGATTTAAAATTTGTGAACCGATTTCCAGGGATAAACGTCCATCTATGCTTAAATCCTGTTCTTGCATAGAGTCCTCAGAGAGCGCCCCCTATGGGGCTGTTCTCTTCCTCCTGCTTCTGCATTCCTGTCATGGTTCCATTGACTTTGTGCCTTTTCCGGTCTTCCATTTCAGTGGACATGTAGGTGTTTCAGAGCGGCTGCCTCCAACACCTAAAGTACATTCGGCGCTATGTTTCTTTAATACAGCGTGTCTGTGTTTTAGCGTGCAGGGCCTTGTAAGGGCGATCTTCCACCCTGTAGGGTTTTTTTCATGCTTGTCAGGCACAAACTTTAATGCCTTTTCTTTCTTTGGGGAAGGATAGAGCAAAGAAAGGTTGTAGAGCTATTAGGTGGAAGGAAAAGGAAACATGGTTTTCCTAATTTGACATTTTTGCTCGATCTTGGAGGGGGAAAAAAGCTCAAAATAAGAATGAATGAAGCTCATCTGGAACATTGAGTATACTTTAAATCATTGCTGAATGCATTCAGAGCTCTGACCGGACCTTACTGGCAGATAAAATGACTTTAATTCTGGCTGTTTCACTCAGATTTTTGCCCTTATGCACCTATATTCCTACTCAAATTGTTCAGGAGTACAAATATTTACATACTATTACGTATTCCAAACTAACATTTAAAGCACAAGTGAAGAAAGTGTGAAAATAAAATTCAGTCGTACAATCTTTCAGAGGAGTTTGAAATAATTTAACATCTAAAGCTGCAGAGATATACCTCAGTGCCATGGTTTTATCGTAACACAGTTTGACTAGTTGGAAACAAACCTGTGAAGCTATTCTAACACCTTTTGAAAGCTTGTATTTGAAAAACACTTAAGACAGAAACAAAACTCATTTTCAAATATGTTCATTTTTAATAACATTTTCTGATAGAATACGGTGACATTTTATGATTTTTTTTAAATTCTCAGTAGAATGGCTACCTCCTTTCTTGGCAATACGTCCATTTGAGAAACCAGAATGGGCACCAGAGCAGAGGAGACGGTAGCATTTCCGTTTAAAAAAAGCTGTTTCTAAGCAGATTTTTTTCTTCTGTATTAGCCTCTCACACCTGGAACATTGTCCCTACAAATCCTAGGAATCTCTCGTCTCGTTTCAAAGAAGTGGTTTCTGTACAATTACATTTGCACACATGGATTACCTTAGTGTTTTACAAACATTCTAACATCCTCAAAAATGTTTGTTTCTAACAAGGGCTGCAACGAACAACTATTTTTGCAAATCGATGAATCTTTTTTAAGAAAGTAAACTAGATGAAACTACAACTTTTCAACTTGAGAAGTTATGGATAGAGCATTTTGACAGATGGGGGGAAAAAATGTAAATCTTAAATGCAAAATGTTTATTTTTTTCGTTCTTTTAAGTTAGTTTGATCTGTCAGATAAAGTCATGTTTTCTCTATACTCCAGTTAACAATTAAGCAGTTACTAAATTAATTGACAATGATTTTAAAAATCAATTAAGTTTAATTGTTTCAGCCCTATTTGTAATGCTTTAAATGTTATTCCTATTGCCTGTTTCTGACGGTCCTCTGTGTTTGAACTTCTTGTGTTTGTTATACGTTTCTGTAACAGGACTCCAGATGAAAAGTAGCCTTAATATAGGGTGACAAGATGTCCCGATTTATAAACACAGCGTCTGTCCCGCATTGTACCTCATAATGATCCCAGTTGTCCCATATTTTAGAGCAACCTTAGCTAAATCTGGGATACTTAATATGCATTGTCTTGCCTTAAAGCAGTTCTAAGGAACTTTCAGTGTTGGTCAATTTTAGCTCTGTCCGTCAGACCAAAGCTGTACTGTTTTGCCAGAAGGAAGACAGCATTTCCCATGAAGAGCAGCACATAGCGTGCAAAGATCCTGGTCGCCTGTAGTTGGATTGAACTACATTCATTTTACCGATAGCTGTGTTTAAGATGCATAGCTATGAGGAAATTAATCAATGTAAGTGTTAAACTGTGGTGAAAAAAATGTCAGATGACGACGTTAAAAATAATAAACATTTAACTTTTTGTACTATTATCCTGCACTGCCTCCACCACGTCACACAGCTCATCAGAGACATATGCTAATGAGTTTTATTCTTGATTTAGAGCCTGCAAACAAATATGTTTCTTAATTTCACAGTAAACAAATTTATAGATCTCAGCAGGAAGGTGCTGCATTGCCTGAATATCAACCTTGTTCAAATTACACTAATAAATAGTCTCTCAGGGACGTTTATTCGTGTCGACTTCCGATTTTATAAGGAATGGGGAAAGGGGGAAGTGACGTATGCTGTAAAGCAGTCTGCATATTTATAGTCGTTTTGTGTGGAAGGATTACTGCCACCCTCCCCAAAGTAGTACCGTCGAAACTGATACAGACCCCCTCAGGCTGTAATCATGGAAGTTATAAAAATATCTCATGAAGGTATATGCTTGTAAAAAAGACCAAAAACTGTTTGATTATGATAATATAATATACAGTAAGGTTCCCAATAGTGTTTCCAGTCATGTTTAAGCCTAAATAGAATAGAAACACCATGTGAGATGAGCAGACATAAAGGCTGCGCTGCAACGCCTCTTTTTGCATTTTATACTATAAGATTAGCTATTGTGATTGAGTCAATGTCCCTGATGCTGCCTGCCTGCTAAACCAGTCTAATCTACACCCCCCCATATTCAAGTGAATCCTCCCCATAGCCTCAGAGCATCAAAGAAAAAGGACATTTCTGTTTCTATCAAGTGAAAAGCAGGGAAACTTAAAATTTGGGAAAACTAAGCATAATATTTCTTTAACTAATCAATAATCCAGTAGTCTGTCTGACTGTCTGTCCCATAAAAATAAAGAACAGGTTGTGGTTGGGAGTTAATTTGAAGGCTCATGCAGCATCAGCCTCTTTTTTTATATTTTTTTTCTTATATGCAATACCAATCTTCTGTGTTTGCTTAAAAAGCCTTTGGTAATATTTATGAATCTACAGTTTCCACTGAAAAGGATAAGTTCCTGTAATTAAAACGTCCAAAATCATTGTGAAATATTGTTTTTTTCACTCAAAAGAAACTCAAGAATCAAAAACTGATTTAATAGCTGTAGGATTGTAGAGTAAGTAAGTGTTTATCAAACCGTAGCGAGCGAGCGAGCATCGAGCGTCGTTCTTAAGCAATAGCCAGAAGGAAAATGTTTGGAGAATGTACCACCAGAGAAAAAAGGATTTCCTTTTATTTCTATTTAGTTAAACCTCATCACACTGAAGCACGGTGTATCCACTTTAATACCTTTCAGGAATCTCTGTGGTTCTGGTATATTCTGAGGACAAATCAACTAGAACAGATTTTTTTTCCCCCTTCTCCCTCTTCTCTGCATGCTTTTGTAAATAAGCTGTGTAATCATAATGTACCCTGCAGCAATGCTTTCTGCTGGTAATTTAACAAATCAGACTGAGTTCTGCAACCGCTTTTTTTTTTTCTGCACAGACTATCTTCACGCTGTGAATATGTAATTTAGCTGTTATGCAAATCTTTACAAACCTATGTGAAACTTGTGCTTAAGCTCCAAAGTCATTTAATCTTTGAAAACGTGTGTTAGGGAGGCAGTGAGAACCTTTGACTCGTACCGTCAGGTATTGCACAATGTCTTCTGCTCCTGCAAAGAAAGAAACCTGCCTAAATAGCATAATTTTTAAAATAACTGTTGCCATTGTTTTTTGGTTTTGTTTTTTAATTAAATTCAATTAAATAAATGATTGTTGAGTTTCACTTTGACAGAATCTGCAACCGTGAGTCAAATAATGTTAATGATTATAAATTATTAAAAATCAACTTTGGAGCAATTTCACTATTTTAGATTATTCCTTCATCAAAATCATCTGAAAGTTATATTCAGCGTGTCTGAATTCTGCTCTAAATGTCCTGGAAAAGAAGTGGCTACGATAGATTCACATAGGAGAGTGTTAACCACACCCACCACAAAGCATCATAAAACATAAAACATCATAAAAACACTTTCTACCATAATGAGTGACCATGTGAAGAGAAGCTAGGTGGAATAAAGTTTTTTTTTTTAAGGGAGCTAATCTAAAAAAGTGATGGCAACTGATCTTATTTTTTTTTTAGCTTATCTCTAAGTTAAGGTTTTCAGATGTGGGATGTTTCACACTTTGTACATGCCCTTAAGAAAAGAGATTTACTGCCAGAAGTACTGTAATAGGATGATTAACATGAAATGGGCTTAAAAAGCATGATGTGAAAACTTTAAAATTGAAAATGGTGAAATAAACTGCTTTTAAATTAAATTTGTTTCAGAAATTCTACAATTGTCTAGAATTCCAATCTGTCCGTCTAGCTTTCATGTTAATGTTGTCATGACCTGTCATGAGTTTGTTGACCTGCATATGCAAGGCCGATAGCAGCACACCATCACTGGATTGAGTGTCAATTACTTCTCTTTATATGATCTACTTTTTACCCTCTAGATTCCATTCTTGTATGCCAGAGTCTTTCAGGAGTTTCTGGATCATTTATGCTCTACAGACTTTATTTTATTTATTTTTTATTTTAAAAAATGCTGAAAAAACAATTTCACCATCGCAGTGTTAGATAGTAAATGCAATTTGATATTTTTTTACAAACATAAACTACAAACTACATGTTCCCGCTGCTTCTGTTGTCCTATTCCTCTTCGTTGCCAGTAGTAACGCCTGGATGTGGATAATGGGAGGCAAAAAAGGTGTTTCCATTGAAGTTTTTCTAAAAAAAACACTTTAGATAGAGCTGTGAAAAAAGTGCAAAAATGTTTGTATTACAAAATGTTTGTCTGTTTTTCCTCTAGATCTACACATTAATAGTTTTAGGCATTACAATCGGCTAAAGTAGGAATGGTAACGGAAGCCCGTCTCTGCCACATGAAAAAAAAAAAAGAAAAAGTCATAATTACGACTTTCAAAATCATAATTATGAGTTACAAAATTTGAAAGTAGAATATCTCATAATTATGACTTTGAAAGTAAAAAAAAAAATAACTTTGTATGTCTTTATTCCGACTGAAAGTCCAGGGCGTTGTCGTGGGAAAAAAATATTCAACTATTCACCCAAGTTAAATAAACGGAGATCGATGGATTTCACTCAGTCGGCACATTTATTCATATCTTTGCAAAGAGAGAACATTCCGTCATACAGCCCTGATGGCACAGCATTCTGCCCTGTTCTGCTAGAGCAGGGTTCATTTCCCCTTACTTACAAAAATGGAAAGCAGTCAGAGTCAAAACAAATTACAGACACTATGGTTAAACAGTAACATGTTATGAATAAACCTTGAGAAAGAATCTGATTTGTTATGGGAAGAAGCTATGACTGGTCTACAAACACCATTTGAACAGCTGTGCATTAGTGTAACTTAACACATTTAACTCTTTAACCTCTTTAACTTTAACCTGCTTTGTTTTGAAAGCAGGTTAGGGGGAAGAATGAGCAACAGAAACTAAAAACTCTCCTTATTTTGCAGTTTAACCCTAATTATTCACTCATTTCTATTTTTCTATTTTCCCAAGACAAAAAATAAAATTATCATTTCTCAAATTGGACAACATACAATAGTTAGATTGGATCCACAACTACACACAACATATAAGACAAACACAACACAAATGGCCATAATATAAATGATTAAACTTTCCAATTGTTGCATGCAAACCTTTGTTTGCATGCAACAGCGTTATACTAAATATGTCCAAAGGCAACAACTAGATGCTGATTTTGGTTCAAATCCCAGCTAGATCGGATTTTATAGTCATTGGCATATAATCTGTATACTACGGTAAGAACGTGTAATCTAGAATCACTAGAGTCCCAAATTTTCTACCCTAAACATTAAATGCACAACTGTTGTTCTAGGAGCCTTCCAAGAATTGGAAGTATTGGACATAAAAAATAATGAAATAAAAAATATGAAAAAAAAGGAAGGAGAATGAAAACTAACATGTAAAAGCTGTCTTTAAAAAATCTTTCAAAAGACAAAGAACAATGAATAAATCAAACAAAAGCTGCCAGGGCTGTTTTTTTTATTTATTGCATCTCTCTTGAATATTGCTGAGATATTATAATGGATTTCTCATCCTTTATGGTTTTTATATGTATTGAAAAAAGTTTTACTTATTCAGCACAATTTAAGCGAATCATCCTTTCAATCAGCTGAATAAACAATATAAACTCTAGAGGTGAAACTGTTGTTCTATCTTTATATATTTCTTCAAATAAAGGATTCTCCCCCGGCTTTATGGGAGGAAATTTCTTTAATAGAGAAATAACATTTCTCTTTTAAAGATGCTTTTTTAATTTGGAGATGTCAGCTAAAAGTTGCGAGATACTTTAGAAACTAAATTTTTCTTTTACTGCATTTCCTCTTTTAAAGGAGATCTAAATGATCTCAGTAAAATGTTTATCCTGCCTTTTCAGTGAGGGTTTTGATCAAATTTAGGAGTTTAATTAGCTTCAAATAATACAGGAAGGATAAAGGATGTTTTGATTAACCATTCTGCAATAACTTATTGGTTCATATTGGACTAATTTTTTCACGGAGCAGCAAAAATGTTCCTGTACTTGTTCAGGAGTTAAATTGTTAATCCAGTGGAAATATTTAATTCATCCCTCAGATTAAAAAGGATTTAATTGATGGAATGAACTAAAGTTATGGTAGGAATTAGATTTTCATTAAGCAGTAAGATGGGTCATGTTATAAACATTAATATATTTTTAAATGAGTAAAATCTGCTTTATATTTTCTTAGGATTTTATGTAATAGACCAACTCTAAGTAACACGGACTGTGGAATGAAAGCTTTCAACAAGCTTTAAACCTTTTTTTTCTATGATTTGCGTTTTCTTTCTATATTCTTTAGAAGTCAAATACAAACGCATTTAATGAAACTTGAAAGACTTTTTTGACTTTGAGTTTGATCAGTGAGTTTCCATTGTTTTATATTTAAGTTTGATTAAAAATGCTTTAAAAAGTCTAACGACGTGATGATAGAATGGTGTAAAGGCTTTAATTCTCCACTGTATGTTGAATGATCTGAAATGATTAAAGCTAAGTTCAGGTCAGTCAGTAGTTCCATATGAATGACTAAAAGGCTGCAGCAGCTTATCTATAGAGACTAGCTATGATCTTCTGTCTTAATTTTGCTGCTATCTGAAAATCGACTCGTTTATGGAAGGAAGAGTGTGTGCATTCCTGATATGTCCTCTGATGACATTGCACAGGTTGCATCTCATTTGTTTTTCTCTATGTAATTTAGAGTTCAGTTAACCATGATGTTCTGCTGGAAAATTCAATTACAGAAACATGTTTTTTTTCCCCCTTCCCCGTAGCATCCCTGCCTTCCCTTTATTCATGTATTTTTTGTTGCTTTATGTGTGTTTTTTTTTATCTGAGACGGATGATGGACGGCCTGATAATAATACAGATTTGGCCTTTCAGACAAACCAACACGGAGTTTTTGAAGGTTTTCACTTTGTTAAAAGGGTGGTGTTTATCTTTTTTCCTGTTTTCAGTGTTTATATTTTCCCTTCAGTGCATTCCTGTTTATTAGAGGTAATGTTTACTCTGACATCGGATGAAAATATGTTTTCACCTCTGAAGCTGCTGAATTGCAGATGCACAGCAAAACAAGTAATATCCCATAAACATTTTTCTTGTCTTGTCACTTTCCTGCCCCAAGCTTCACTAATGCATACATTTTAGATCTTTAGGTTCAATAAAATGCTGATATTTTGTTATTGATGTGGTGTTTTAATATGCCTGTTATAGAACAGCGATTGAAATGAAAGAAAAGATGGAGCAAGTCCTCTCTGCCAAAGATAGGTCAGTTCAGATGAGACCCATATAATCTTTAACACACTTCCACATGGGGAAGCATGGTGGTGGCAGACTCATGCTGTGGGGATTCTTTGGTTTTGAGCATGCAAAGGAAGATTGAAGATCTGGTGCTGAATCAGTCATAGAAATCGATTATTTCAGTAACTGTCATTAGGGCTAGAAACATTAGTCGATTATGAAGACAACAACACAAAATATCAGTGGAAGCCTAGTGGTTAGGGCATAGGGCTTGGAATTCTGAGGTTGTGAGTTCGAAACCCACTCACATAGACTGCCACTCTGGGTCTCTTAGCAAGACCCTTAACCCCTGATTGCTTCCTGGGCGCCCCACGATGGCAGCCAACTGCTCCCCAAGGGGTGGTTTAAATGCAGAGAGGTAATTTCTCCATTGTGAGATCAATAAAGTTCAATTTATTTTATTTTATCCCATAATTTTCCTACTAGTGGTGCAGTCTAATTGCAGTTTAGACAGCTGCAGGAGGTAGTGCCGCGTCAGTTACCTGATCTCATGATTGCAACTCAAGTAGTCATCATGGCAAAAACAGAAAAATTGGACTAGGTTTTGTAAGCTTTTCTTTTTATCACACAAACTTTCAGCTTGATTTTAATTGTAAAAAAAAAGAGCCGTGTAAAGTTGAAATATGTGCTTGGTTTAAAAAGGTTAGACTGCCTCTGATTCATATTCAATTAAATCACAGAGATTCATACAAATCTAAACACGGCTACTTCAGATGATATTTGACAAATATTGTTTCTCATTTCTGTGTTTCATTTATTACTGGATTAGTGGTTTGAATTAATGGGTAGATAATAGGGGTGGAACGGTTCACAAAATCCACGGTTCGGTTCGGTTCACGGTTTCGTCGTCACAGTTTTCAGTTCTGTAAATGTTGATCGTTAGCATGACAT
>NW_015150994.1:213216-216833 GCF_000732505.1 Cyprinodon variegatus | reverse complement strand
TAATACTGTATTCCTCTTCAGGGGAGCGTGTAAAGGCAAAGTTACAACACCACAAAACATGTAGAAGTAAAAAAAAGTTTGAAATCCTCTTTGCATTATCAAGAGATAACGATGACATTTTTCTAGTAGTTTTTTTTTTTATTTTTTTGAGTTGTTGATCATTGTGATAAATTATATTGGCTAAACCGTAAATCTCGCTGGGTATTGCTGTTGTTCGTACCCGTTTTTCCAAGCATTGTTAAAACGTCTTTTCTAGGTGTAGAGACACAGCCTGGAAGTGCGTTGGTGTTAAAATCCGGTACTTTGATCACGTGGACCCGTCAAATATAAATAAGGCATTACTTTGCTGATTTGGTGCTTACAATTTCATAAATTGTTAGCATTTTTCCTTTTCTTGTCGAAATAGTTGCAATGTAGATTGCCATTATAAGTTTATAACTAGGTGATTGTTTTTAGAATATATTTGTGTTTCTTCTTACTGAGACAGACTATTAAGGGAGCCCCTTTCAACGGATTCCCCGCCTTTCCTCTAAGGTCTGCCTCTAATCCTTCACTAACCTTCAACAAAAGTGGCTATTTATGTTGAAACTTTGCTGCAGAATTTTATTGGATTCAGAATTTCCCAGGTTGATTTTTAAATATCGTTTTTTAATTACTCACCTGGTGTCTCGAACAACCAATAAATCTCATGTGGTGCCTGAGCAGCTACATACATAATGTATATATATATTTTTGTCTGCATTTAAAAAATAAAAATGTCTCAAGAGGATGTGAATAGCTGTGGGAATGATGCGGCTGGCTGATGTGGGGGACGACTGTCAGAAAACCACTAATATCAGCTATAGTTGCCTCCTAGTTTAGGATGTTATGTGTCAGCGGTAGATGCAGGGTATCTGCGCCCACAGCAGCAAAACATAGGACAGAAAATAGGACTTTTGTAGGGCTGGGCAATATACTAATCCTTAAAAAGTGCATGAAAAGTTTTTTCTAAACAGATACAAGATGTTAATATTGAGTTTGTTTTTTGTCCTGTGCTTTTACTAAGTTGTTTTATGATGGCTTCAGTTAACCGACTTTTTAGGAGAACAGCAGTCTGCCTGTTTGCTTTACTAGCCACACACAGGAAGAACCCACTCCTGTCTAAAGGCAGGGATTTCCTAAAAGGTTGCAAATCAAAGGCAGTTTGCAAAGCTTGACACGATCTTGCAAAAGACAAATCCACACACGAGTACATGGAAAGCAAGCCACAAGCACAAAGGAGCATGAGTCATATTTATGAGGGCAATATATCCCCTTCAGAGTCATGGTACTGAATCTGCAAAAGGAAAATGTTCAAAATACAGGTAGAGAGTAGTGTTTGTACATGTGTACTGAATAAAGCTGCTTGCATTTAAGGTGCATACACACGTTAAGCTGTATTCTGACTTTGAAACTATATGCAGCCAGTATTACAGGGAAAAAATTCTGCAGTAGAGCTTGTAGAGTCGGACGTACTGTAAGTGGTGTGTTCTGGCCTTTACATGATTAGGATTTTAACTGATGTGGAAGTTTGGCCCTTTACCTTTTTAAGAAAATAGATCAGTATTACTGAAGCAAAATGTCCTTTTGAAAGGTCAGTTAGCTCTAAACGTAGCTGCTAATACTGTTCTGATGTGTAAACAGGCTTCTGGATAAAAATCTGAGCTCAGTTCTGATAGTTTGGCAGCATAGATGCATCTAATATTAGAATTTTTAAGCCAACCATCGGGGACTGGAGACTTAACCTGGAATTGGACACTAGAGAATAAATTTTGAAATCTTGGGTTTTCAGAGCCACAATAGCTGACTCCTATCAATATGGATGAAAAACGGCTCTACTTTGAGCCTCTTCCTTATGACCATCTCTAAGGGAGTGCCAAGCTAGCCATCAGACACACCTCATATCAGCATCTTGTATCTGGGATCTGTTCTTTTGGTCACAATCCAGATTTCATGACCATATATGAGGGTCGGAATGTAGGCTGACCTATAAATCTAGAGGTTTGTCCTTTTTTTACACCTCTCTTTCTACCTGAACCACCCAGTACAGCTTCTGCATCATATCGGGAGCAGCATTGATCCTTTTTTTTTTACCTTTCTCCTGCTCCATTATTCCCTCGATCATAAGGAGGATCCTAGGATACCAGAATTCCTCCACTTGAGCCAGGAACTCTTCTCTCTCCTAAAGGGGACCAGCCATCTTTTTCCAGTCGAGAATCATGGCCTGGGACTTGGAGGAGCTGAATCTCATCCCTTCCCCTCCACATTTATGTGCAAAGCGCCCCGGTGCACTTTGAAGGTCTCGGCAAGGAGGTGTCAGAAGAACATCTGCAAAAAGCAGGGACTGGTCCCTAAATCAGACCCCCTCCAGTCCTTGGTTGGGCCTAGAAATCCTTACCCTTCCCATACTGTACATGTTATGAACAGAACCACTGATACAGGGCAGCCCTGTCAGAGTTCAACAAGCACTGGGAACAAGTCTTACTTAATACCTGCAATCAGGACCAACTACCGGCTCCACTTGAACAAAGACCGGATAGCCCAAATTAAAGGGCTCCCAACTCTATACTCTGTACAATCTCACTAGATCCCTTGAGCCCCCTACAGAGGGTTTAGAGCTGTTCCAGTTTACCACGGCCTGGGTGAAAACCATACTGCTCCTCCTTTAGCCAAGACTGTGAGGGACCGCGGTAAAAAGCATGAGGAGTCACAGGAATTAATACAAAAATAGGGTTTTTATTTTTAATCCAAAAAAGAAACTTACAAAAAATCATGGGTTCAAGTCATAAAAGAGGCCAACCAAAAAGAGAAAATTTTACTCAAGCAAACTGTGCCCAAACTAACTGGCTGCATAAACAAACATAACTGACCTAACAAAGAAGTTACACACAAGGGTATATAAACAGTGGCTTATCAGACCATTAACACAATAGGGGTAATTCAAACTAAAAAAAGACAACAACAAATGACAAACATGGGCAGTACAGTTAGGTTTGGCAAAAAAACTAATCTAAATCTTAGAACAATGAAGACACACCAACCGCAAAACAAATCCTAAGTGAAAAATGCAAAAAATTAGAAAAGGAAAATTCAAATTCCCCCCTTTAAGCAGCACCTGATGGAACAGTCCAATTTCCCCCTCCTGCATTTAGCAGATCTGAGTCCTGTCTGCCATCTTTTTTCTGGCCAAACTCCTAGGCACAATAGGTAAGAAACAGATTAGTGACAAAAACAGAAATATGAATGAGTGCAAACAAATACAGTGAACTAAATGTGCGCGCCTAAAAATAGAACACATGCATTTGAACTAAGAATAAAGTTTTATTGCAAACTAAAGTATGTGTATGGATTAAATAAATAAAGGTGCATGTATAGTCCAGACTTAAGGTTTGGCCATCATAAAGACTTAACTTTGAACCAGGATATTAATTTTAGTCCTAACATAAATGGTAATGTAACTATGGCAAGGATTTTGTAGCTAGCTACCATGCAGGCACTAATGAAGTTAAATTTTGCAGATGCTTCAAAATTAAAAGCTAATTCTCCAAAACACAGTTTTGCATTTTTTCATTAATGGGGTAAATTATTTTATAAAATAT
>NW_015150994.1:211274-212411 GCF_000732505.1 Cyprinodon variegatus | reverse complement strand
GTGTTGTGAATTGGCGCTATAGAAATAAACTTAATTGAATTTAATTGAATTTGTCACAGCACTTAATTGTTGTGCGGAAGAGTTCTCTACTAGCTTTTATGGAGATGTTTGAGACCTGCAACTTTCTCTTTCCCTCTGTGTAAGTGTATTACCACCTGCTGAGAGGATAGAGTGAGAGAGTTGGTGTCTTACGCTTCCTTTATGTAATCATGAATTAAATTGAGTGCCTTTGAGATTTGAAGGTTTTTATGTTAAATTGCAAATATATTGCAAATGCAATTAAATACCCTGGCCCTTTTTGTGAGATGCATTTTGATACTTTTAATATACAAAAAGGTACCTTCGTTAATTGCATTTTAAAGATTGGTACCACAGATTGAAAAATGTACTTTCTAACGTGTAAATCCTTTAATTTATTGAAGTCTTTTCAAGTTGTGTTGGTTTGACTACAGAAGAAAATTCTTCTCATGCTTTCTTTCTATCATGTTTTTGTTGTATTTTAGATCGAACAGACCGCTTTAAGAGTGCCAAAAGGCCTTTGTAACCATACAGCAAAAATGTGTTTGTGTTTGTGGCTAAATCTATCAGAAAAAGATCAACTCCTGGGGACAGAGTTGAGGCTTTTTTTTAGTATTCTCATTTAAGGATTGTGCAATTTTATGATTTATTTTAAGATTTCCTCATATAGAGTTATAAGTGCAATCAGGTTTCTAAAGTCTATAAGATCCCCCAGGACTTGTTGTTTTGCTCTAGGAAAATGTAATCTTTGTTTTTTTTTTTATCCTCAGGGAATGAAATTATGAAGAGGCTATCACTTAAAGGAAAAAATACTTTTTTATCCTCTGAAGACAAAATTGGAAATGTTTTTTACCATCTCACTGAAATTAGGTTACTACCTCTCAACTGAGCTCTTCATTAGAAATTGGGTACTTCCAGGTCAGGATGCTGCAGGTGGGTTTAAGATCATCGCAGTATTGCCTGGTGAACCCAGGGACAGCTTTGTTTGGCTTTTGAAAGTCACTTCGGAAAATCCTTGTACTGTACTCCATGTTTTCTAAGCAATTGTCTCTGGCCTTACCTTGGCAAGTCATCACCTGAGATCCTGAGCTATGGCTGAAAAGTTAGGCTTTTTGGATC
>NW_015150994.1:166971-210209 GCF_000732505.1 Cyprinodon variegatus | reverse complement strand
AGGGGGTCCAACCCGTTACTAGCATGAGGTACCTAATAAAGTGGCCGGTGAGTGTAGTTTCCTAACTCATTATAATTGATCAATGGATGGTGGCTGCATTGACATGAGGGATAGGCCATCCCAGGCTTTATCCTAAATATTTAGTAAAATATATTTCCCCTATGTGATCTGAGGAATAAAGTATAAAAAAGCTGGGAGGCTTTACACATTCCTTAAACTCTGCTAAAACATCAAGACCTTGAACACAATGTGAGACATTAGCTGTTATTTTTATAGTCTCCTCTGTGTGTATTTTGCTTTTGTTTATGTATTGATTTTTTTTTTATGTCTCTATTCAGCACTTTGTTGTGCCTGGGTTGAAATGTTAAAGCGCCTCATTAATGAAGTTGTGTTTATGTCTATTATCTGCTGTATTATCACTACCTTGGAAAAAAATAGATTAGATGTTTTGTCATCAAAATAATTAACCGATGAAGTCTATTTTTGTAATGATTTTAGTAAAAGTAGTTTTATAGCGCTTTTTTTCTGGAGAAACTTTTTTTGGGGTTATTTGGGCTACAGTCTGTAAAATCTATAATAAGGACAGAAACGGTTTTTGGAAGTTTAACCCCTTAGCTCCTATCCCAGCTCCTCCTGCATTCTTAAAGGTGTAGAAACAAATAAGGTAATTTAAATGAACTGAATAGTAATGGTTTTGTAGATTAAAATCTGTTTTATCTGATTAACTAATGACCAACCTTCATTCAGTGTTGTGGTATGGCCGCCAACTTGTGGATGGCACAACTCAGTACTGTAAGCAGGATTATTAGATTATTTATTAGTGACTAAAATGTAGAATGCACTTTGTGGTTCTGTTTGTAAGCATCAACGTCTCAGGCTAGGATTTGATGATAGACGTACAGGGCATTACTGGAACAGTTAGTTACAAGCTACAGAAAGACGTGTCACCAATAAGTGGGGCCGATTATGTTGGTCTTAAAGCATTTTGTGGAGCTTATTTTGAACGGACCTTTGGGAGCAACCATAACCACCAGTTTAGAAGTGCAGCTAACAGCAAAAAGTGTTCCTGCCATTGGAGTTTGTTGGATTGTTCTTCGGGATTGGCAGATTAGCCTGACTGATTCCGGCCTAAATGCAACATAAAACTAGCCTGAAACACCTTTGAATCTTTTGTTTAAAGAATGAAACTTTGAAACTCAAAGCCAAGCTCTTTTTTATCAACAAGTTATGCTCGCATTTCTGTATTAGTTTATTTTTAATATTTGGATCATCATTTGGTATAGTAGCACTCTACAGTTTTAGCTCCAGATCAGCCTCTTATTCAGCCTCTTTTCTGTATTTGTTTCATATGCTCATGATGGTCTCCCCCTTATTGTCAAATCACACCTTAACAGTGAAGCTCTTACCAATTTATATTATACAGAGATACAAAGAGAGATGGCTGTAGGTGAAAATACCAAAGTAGAACATTGTAGCATTAACTGTGACAAAAAGGTCACCTGTTTGTTTTGATTTATCTGGGTTTCTTTCGTTTTTCCATCTGTAGTTTGGAATCTGTCTCTTCCTCTTTCAGACACTTCTTGCCCTCAGTAGCTCAACAGAACAGACATCAGCACATGCATGTGTGCCTATTAACATATACTTTGCTTGTGCTCTGAAAGCTTATATTAAAGGTATAGTGGGGGATGTTCTTTTTCTGGGTGGATCATCAAAATAAGTGGTCCTCCTGTCAATCATTCTGGTGATATGTTTACGTAAGACCGTCCTGCGTGCTCGTCCCCATTTTCACTTACCGGTTGTGAGTCTGACATAGTGGAAAACTTACAAATCTTCTTTTGGAAAGTAAGCTTGTATGAGCGATGCAAGCAACAACTTGTAAACAGTGTGTGCACAAGGAGAAATAGGCTCAAGCTCTCACATGCGTTTAATAGGCGTTCCCTCTCAGAGCAGGTACAGGGCACAGAGTGGGCGGGTCTTTTCAAAAAGTCATGAAAACCCTCCACTATTCCTTTAATGGGCACCCAACATAGGCAAATTAAAGAGTGCTTATATAGGTCTGTTAACAATTAGTTATTTTCTTGCCTCCAGTTTAATATTTTTTTTCTAATATACAGGTGTGCAACAGGAGTGATGTGACATAAAACATGCTATTGACAGGTTTCTAGAGCTCTCTCGGCCTAGCAGACTATTCTGATCTACCGCTGTCCTCCTTCGATATCTCGTTATCTCCCTTAACTCCTGACCTGGAGATGGCTACCTGCCTCTGCTGCGTTTTAAGGCACATTTTGCTGGGATTGTTGCTTTAATCTTCTGCCGGTCTTGTCTGGGCTTCAAGAGTCCTCTGTTGTCCAGGTGGGCCTTCCCCAAAGTCAGGTCTTGGCCAGGCACTTCTAATGCCGAAAGCAACCGATAACCACAGCCTCTAGATAAGGTGGTGGTTCTCTCTTAACTAGAACATAGAGATGATTTTTTATATATATATTTTTTTTGTGCGCCACTAGTGGTACGTTTTTTTTTTTTTTTTGTGTGTTTTTTTTGTTTTTTTTTTGGGGGACAGTAGGCTGACAGGAAAGGGGGTACGAGAGAGGGGGAGAGACTTGTGGCAAAGGACCACGTCGAGGAATAAGGCCTCTGTACATGGGATGTGTGCGCAAACCACTGCACCACCAAAGCACGCCCTGAACTTGGAGATTTTGTTACAGAAAACGTGATTGGTGGGAATTAGGGGTGGGTATTGCCAAAGAACTCACAATTCGATCAGAATCACAATTCACATGCCACGATGCGATTCTATCACGATGCATCGCGATACTTGAAATATTGCAATGCATTGCGATATTTTCACTGAACACTGTAAGGGGAAAAAATACAGCAATTACCAGTGGCTGACTGGCTGTGTATGATCTGGATAGTGTCTTCAATTGATACATAACTGAAAGCAACTGAATTCATAATTAGCTTTACTTATTGAAATGACTATCGAAGGATTGCCATGAAAACAAATACTGGACACAAATATTACTATTACTGGAGTGGAAACGCTGACAAAAAGTGCTTAGGATTTGTAAAACTTAAAATAACAGTGCTGTTTTAGTGGTCCTTTAAACCAATGGAATTAAAAGATTCAAATGTTTGACATTTCCCCTTTTGCAAATTACTTGTGTAATATTAATTTGATTTTTACCTTCTTTGATTTTAAAGCCAAAATGCCTCCAAACATCAGACTTGGAATGTGATGGAGCTGGGCAAATTTTCTCAGTCTCCATGTTTTGTTTATAAATGACACGTTGCAGTATCCGCAGCGACATCTACTGGACTAAAAGTTGTATTCCACTTGTTTTTGGCTGATATGTGCCAAACCATTCATGTATTTTATTTATTCCTTTTTGTGAATTAAGAATCGATACTTTGCATCAAGAATCGATGCAGCAGATCTCAAAAATTAGAATCGCGATGCATCGTCATGACAATTATTTTGCACACCCCTAGTGTGAATTGGCATTTCAGCCAATACCAATTTAGGATTCGTTTCCAGCATTTGCCATCAACAAAAAGTCATTAAAAAACACAACTGTTATTTTGCCTGTCAACTTTTGACTTCGTAGAAGAAACGTCCAAGAAGATATTCTGGCATCTAATGGATATAAATCAGTTCCTATGAATAAAAAAAAAAATAATTATTTCGGTGAGGAAATACTTTATTACAATGAATGTGTGAAAGGTTACCTGAGGTGTTAGCTGTCAGCACACTTCTAGGGCTTTACAGTAGTATTTGTCTTTCTCATCCTACTCCTCCTCACTGTAAGCTGTTGGCGTTTACCTAGCAACAGCCACTGCATCACCTCAGCTTGATTTCTAAGCCTAACCACAGCTGTAAGCTCAATGCAGCTCACTTTTATTTGCAAGGAGCGGCCATTGCAAAGCATTTGAAAAATCTTTCTAATTGATCAACTATTCCACCATCAAGTGTGAGAATCAGTGACATTACATTAAAGATAACCTTTCCTTTATGCTCTTTACTCCCATATAGATTAAATTATATCAAGCGCACATATACAGCTTAACTCAAACAATGTTATTTTTAGTTTTGCCTTTTCTTTTCTACTTCTCAGGGAAATGTATTCTTGCAATACATGTGAATGAACATAAATAAAAGATTCCCGTTTTGTCTGCTGATTCATTTTTTTTTAGGTTGTATTATTTCAGTGAAAGCTAGAAGAGGAAACTCATACTGTATTCAGCCTGCAGCAGGTTCTAGTGTGAATCAACTCCCAGTTTGTAAGCCCAGACTTGTCAACACTGATAAAGAACAACCCCCCTGGGTATGAAATTGTTATCTTCACATTTAACGGCAGACTGCGTTGTTTTTACTCCAGAGATGTGTCCCTATTCTCCAGAGCAGGCTGTTGTTGTTTTTTTTTTTTGCTGGAGAAGAGCAGAGCTGCCACTTTGGAGACTGAACCACTGCCCTTCCTGCAAAACGATAAATTCACTGCAGCATCTCTGCAGGAGTTTTTCTCAGCATCGCTGTTAGTCATTTTGATGTCAATGGTTCTGATTTACTATTGCTAAGAAATTTACAAAACACATTTCTCCTTTTTTTTCTGGTTATGAGAATGTGGACCGTGAAGAATAGTCATAAAGTTTGCTTTTCTCCCTCTTTGTTCACTCTGTGTTAAAGTTTATTTCCCTTTGTGTTTCAGACAGGGAAACCACCTGTGGAGGATCTGTTCTCAGATCTGTGTGATGGACGACGCCTTCTGGAGCTGCTGGAGGGGCTCATAGGGCATGAGCTAGTAAGGACACACACACACACACACACACACCACTATTTTACCACAATGGAGCAGGCAGGGGCATACTTCAGAGCAGCACATCTGGGTACTGTACCGTCCTGTAGTGCTCCTCACAGCTGTCAGGCTGCAAGCAGACTTATGACTGAGACGTCGGATAAATGCCGAATTTTGAGTTGTTTTCTGAACTAACAGCACCAAAAAAGCCCCAACCATCCATGATTCCATTTTCCTTCATGCTTATCCCAAGCGGGGTCATGAGGGGTGCTGGTGCCTATCTCCAGCTGTCTTTCGGCGAGAGGCAGGGTACACCCTGGACAGGTCGCCAGTCCATCATGGGCAGCACAAAAATGCCATAAACAAGAGCAATTTCTGATTTTCCATCAGAAAACCTTTAAAACTGAGACAGGCTGTCCATTTATGCAAAACTATGTACACATTTTAGTACCCCAGATCTTGTAGCTTTCACACTTTACTGAGACAAATATGTTTTAGATTTAATACTGTCTATTTAATGTTAAGTTAATCTTATGAGGTGAATTTTGTTCAGTTATTGTTACAAGCAAAAAAAAAAAAAAAAAAAAAAAAAAAATGTTTTGTGATTTAGTTGTAAAAATAATTCAATCCAGAAAGGAAACTTGGAAAAATGTTTAATCAAAAAACTGTACAGTATAACTTTACTCACATTTTCTTTTATTATTTTCTTTTTCAAATGCATTTTTGAAAGTTTATATCTCAAAACCTTTGTTTTTTTAAGTAAGAAGTGTCATTTCTTTACATGCATTCTTAGCCTGTAACAATGATGGAGCAAAATTCACTCCCTATTCAAATCAATCCATTTTATTTATATAGCACCAATTCATAACATGTCATCTCAGGGTTCAACTAGATCATGCAGTCAAATTGATTCAACGTTTTCTGTCTAAGGAAAACCAGCTGATTGCATTGACCGTTTGAGACACAAACAGAGTGGATACAGTTAGTCACAGTGAAGGAAACAACACAACAATGAAAAACAGGCAAAAGCTCCAACATCTATAAAATGAGATGTTGAGCTGATACTTCAATCCAGAATGGAGTCGCAGCCAAACCGCAACAGACCAGATGAAGCTACTGTGAGAGGAAAAAGTAGACAAAACATTAAGTTATTTAATACGGAAGAATAGGAGAATATAATTAGAGTGGAGCATAATGAGGCAAAGTGGTGCCTATGTCATCCAGCAGCCTACATACATGTATATAGAAGCATAAATATAGAAAACAGCTCAGAATAACTGACTATTTTGGATAAGAGAAAGTAGAGCACCAGAGGGGTTTAGGTGAAATGTTTGTCCCGACTGAATTCTCCCCTGCTAGATTGGCCTGCCTACACCTACTGTTCTTCGACTCGTCTACCAAAATGACTCGGAGTTGATCAGCAACTCGTCCCAACGTTCATGAACGCTCATTTCGAAAAACACAAAATTTCAGCCCTGACTCCACTTGCAAGCTCCTGTTTCTTAAGCTTTCATGTAACCTTTTTTTCAATGGTGCCACGATTCTGCTGTCCAGCTGTCAGTCCTGAAAACAGCAGGGTACACTGAAAATTTTTAAATCTTAATAAGTAATTTTTTCCTAAAATAAGTGCATTTTTTATTGGATTGAGGAGGTTAGAGCGACACTTTGCCAATGGAACAAGACCATTTACATTTATAATAAGAAAAAAACTATTCCATTGTCTTATTTCAAGTGCATTTTATCTAATTATCTTATTTTAAGAGTAAAAATACTCATTCCATTGGCAAATCCTCTTACTTACCTACTCAAATTAAGGGTAAATACACTTAATTTAAGACACCTTTACTTATTTCTAGGCTGTTTTTACAGTGTATGAGTTTGGCATCAACCAATTTAGGTTAAAAAGCTGGGTGATAAACTAAATCATACCAGGAATCCCACCTACAAAGGTTTCAGGAAACAGAATGAAGTTTATGCATTTAAAGTCTACCTTAAACAAACTGAGACTCATTAGAAGTTACCATAAAGGACTAATGGTGGTTGCCGCCACCAACATGAATTTATATAAGACATGCAAGTGAAAAAAAATCTGATTTTCTATCACACACATGCAAACATACCCTTTATATTTTGGTTTTTGTTGGTGCTTACGGTTGCACTTAAGGATGCAGAGCCTGGTTTATCCTCACTAACATCCTTTACCTCCTTCCTGTGTGTGCAGGTGAGACTGGAGAAAGGGACCACCCGTGTTCACTCACTTAACAATGTCAACCGGGCTCTGCAGATCTTGCAGAAGAACAATGTGAGTACACACACACACACACACACACACACACACTAAACACTGTTATTCAGACTTATTATACTGTATTGATTTTCCCTACATTAGCCACTAGACAGTCGACTCACCAGCTGAACATATCAATGAATATTCTTACCTTGTTTTGGTATACAAATTGTATATAAGGAACTTAAAAAGGCTTTAAGGGATCCACGACTAGTTTAAAATGTCAGCCTACTGTAAATACACTTTATTACTAAAAATATTTGCTTATCCAATCACACTATTGGAAGGTGTCCCAATCATTTCCATGGCTAAAGGTTTATAAAATCAGGCATCTAGGCATCTAGGCATGTAGGCTGTTGTTACAAACATTTCTGAATGTCCTGACAGGCGTTTTAAAGAAAAGAAGATATTTATTTAGCAACAGTAATGTGACTAAAGGCTTTGTCACATGCAGAAGGTTTCCTTTGATAGAAATCATCCGTTTTATATAACCAGATTCCCTTTTATGAGCTGAAATGCACGTAATTGTGCCCAAACTGACAGCACTGCCAGGCACAGATTGTTCTCTAAAACCTTAGGGGATCAACTATAGTTCAGCTGTCTCAGTCCAAACTTCCTACAATTCTAGTAAAGATGTAAATAAATAGAATCTCAAGTGTTTCTTACACTTTGAAAATAACTTTTGTTGGGTTTTTTATGTTTATTTATAATGTGACGCTAAAAATATATATATATATATATATATATATTTGCCCTTGTTAAATCACAGGTTAATTGGATACAGCAAAAGCTCTAATACACTTAAACTTGAAGAGTAATTTTTTTTTCCTTCTACCTTTACACTGGTACCAAAGGCTTGCATTTAAAGCTGATAATTGCAGAGCTATTCTTGATTTATTTTAGTAGTAAACCCATTTTTAATAGGTTTCTGGCAAAAAAAGTTACATCTAGGGATGTAAAAGAAACCCGAATTACAATAAATATTTAAGTTTTTTTATTTAGATAACAATTTGTTGCATTTGATTAATAGATAATGTCGGCTTTTAATGGTTCTAATGTAACCACCATCCAGCAGATGGCATAGAGAGTGTTTGCAAGAGAAGTAAAGCAATGCTAGAGCAGAACCATAAAATGATCTGAAGTCCGCTGCAGCTTTATTTACACTGTTTTTACACGTTTGTGGTTCAGTTTTTTATATACAAACACTTAATAGTGTCCATTTAATCACCTTTTTAAAGGTGCTGCTAGAAATACAAAATCTCTCTCAGCACTGAATGTTGGATCACAATAAACATAGGTACTCACATTTAGCATCCACTTCATTCAAAATAAATTGGCAAATGGTCTAACAGTATGTTGGAGCGACAACCACAGATAATAATGCTAGTTTTAAATCCATTTATATTGAAAATTATATTTGTTTTACATATTTTATTAATTAATTTAATTTACATATTAATTAATACATTTTCTACTCAGTAACCTTGTAATTTACAGTATAACTAAGGTCAATAATCTAAAAAAAATATTTGTTCAGTCAGTATTTATTTTAGCTGCCACAATAAATTATTAAAACTTAATGATCTACAACCTTTCTACAATTGAGCATATCTAACATATTTAACTCTTTATGTTAATGAAAAGATCCACTTGATGCAAAAGAAAACTGAAGTTTTAGAAAGAAATGTCTACTTATCAATTTTTTGTTAGTCAACGGATAACATCGATCAATTATTGACTCATTAATTAAAAACTTGCATCATTATTTATAACCTAAGTAACCAATATCCTACATTACCAGCAGCTATTGATCACTTTCCTGTTATTAAACCAGGCACTGTTTGTTTGTTTTTGTTAGTTTTGTTTTTGTGAAGGTAAAAACTGAAGCATTATTCAGAGTAAAGGTACCAAAATAGTAAAATAATGAACCTACTTTAATGCTTAAACCTTATGCCCCTCCCCCTCTTTCTTTTATTGCATTAGATTAGTAAAGGTAAATACTGTAGTGCTTGTAGTTGCGGTAAAAAAAGGCAGCCATGAGATTGTTGTTTCTCTACTTTCCCTCTGCAGGTTGATTTGGTGAATATCGGAGCGGCAGACATTGTGGATGGCAATCACAAACTGATTCTCGGGCTCATCTGGAGCATTATTCTCCACTGGCAGGTGTGTTTTTGGATGCGTGTGTGTGTGTGTTTATGTGCATCGTTTTTAGTCAACATTTTGCTCCAAGGGATTTTATTTCTTTCTATTCCTTCTTACCCAATAGATGGCTTTGATATTTACTGGGGAAAAATCAAGTAGCTCAGTCATCAGAGTTGCTCCTTTTTGTTTCACATTAGGCTAAACAGATTGCGTCCCTATCTGATGTACTTTGGGAACTCTTTGCCTTTGTTGTGAAATGTTAACAGAAGATTATGAAAATATTAAATACCTATAACTGGAAGTAATTGCTAATTAATCGTTCATTCAAAATTGAGGTAAAAACCAATTGATAATTATTAATTGAATGATTATAACTGTAATTTGCTTAATTATCCAGGTTCTTAGTCTTTTACATACGATAATATAATAATAATCCCTACAATAACAATTACTGATGAGAAATACAGAAATATAATATACCATTTTAAACATAAAAAGACAAAATAAAGCAACAATGACGTGTACTGGCCCATCATCCATCGAAACACAAAACTTCATACAAGATGAAAAAAATGGATTAATAGAAAACTCTGTAAAAGATTTTAAAAATTCTTCTATGGTTGTGTTTAATAGAAACTGAATGTGACATAGATCTCGGTGAATACGCTCAAGTTTGTTCATCTGGCAGATTATTTCAGAAATACCAGAGCAGTATACTGCTATTCTGTAAGTATGTAAGTAATTATGAACACATACGGTATTAATGTGTTTAGTTTTAACCTCAGTAGTCCTCTTCCATGTTTAGATGTGTTCCAGGCAAATTACCCCTGTAATAGGCTCTGCAGAGGTCAAAAGGTCAAAGTATATGCTTCTGTCCAGACGGAAATCTAAAGCTACATTCTCACAAAGGTTTGGATGCTCAGTTATTAATTATATTACAGAATTTATTTTTTATTTTTTTTTACTTCAGTGAAGTCAGCCTTCGCTGAAGTTTTCATGATCCCCAAGTAACCTGGATGGACAGTAAGTAAATGCAAGTAAAGGACTTTAGGAAATATGTATTATTACATTGTTGAGTAATGGAAATCGATAATAGGGCTGGCTAAAAATCGATTTAATCTATTTTGGATCGATTCCTTTACATTTTTGCAAAATCAATGTCTAGGGATTGAGAGCGATTAGTTTTATAGTAAAGCGTGTGACATTCACATTCAAATGGGCAGGACCGTGCTCGGGTCTTGGGGTAGTTTCAAAAGGGAAATGTAAATAGGGCTATTATCTAGTGTTAGCTTCTGCTAATGGTGATCAGGCTAGCTAATATAGTTAACTTGAAATCAAAATCAAATAGCCAATTAAATAATTAACGACTGTTTAAAGTGACAGTGTTAACTATATTAGCTAGCCTGATCACCATTAGCAGAAGCTAACTTGAAATCAAAATCAAATGGCCAATTAAATAATTAACGACTGTTTAAAGTGACAGTGAAGCATGTTTCAGTCGTTTTATTGCATTGTTGTAATATATATCTAACAGTTTGTTAGAAATTGGAGCTCTCTCTAGCATAGCTTTCCATCTGGGTTAGCATCTTTAGCAGCAGCTGGGCAAAAACCAGCTTCTTCTCCTCCATGTCATCCTCCTCATTATCATTACTTCATCTGATTTCTACATTCTCATCAATTGCAGTATTTTGTGAAGAGCATTGAAATTGGATAAAAAGAAGTGTACTCTAGTTTGCAGCTGAGGTAGCATTCAGTATAATCGGAATAATCTGTTTTTGTTCCCTTATGGGCTGTAAGTGTCTATGGTGAATAAAGGTGCTTTACAGTAAAAGGAACCTAACCGTTGTGAACCTATAACCTTCACAAAGATGAAGATTTAAGACGCATGAATCAAGTGAGGAAGATGTTTTGGGAAGTCTGATAAGGTTTATGGAACGGTTAAACCTACGGTTTTTAGAATTTACTTTTTAGTATTAATTTAAAAGTTTTTTTTTATCTTTATACGTGGAAAAAATGTCAGACTTCTGTTTTGATTGAGGGGTTTCCAGCCTAGGCTGTCTTTTATTCTCCTGAGACGTCATCCATTCGTCACCCCGCTCTGTTGGGGACATTTTCGTGTGTTCTTATTTTTCTCTTTTTTTCACAATTTGTTTCATTTTAGTATTTTTCTTCTTTGCTTTTCCACAATGTATTCGTCTTGCCTGAGGCATGCACTTGACGCTTCATCTCCAGGGGCCGTTCTCTTGGATCTTCTCTGTTTTATCGTGGATTGGGGCTCTGATGCTTACGAATCCTTTGCCTCTCTCCTTATGCTTGGTGTACAGCACCAATCTGAATTATCAGTCGCCTCTGCCTGCTTTTAAGGCCAGGCTATTATACCACTGGGTTTATCTGATGAACTGCAGGGCACATGCAATGGTGACTTGGACTTTATTCTTATCATTTAGCTGGCTCTTTAGGAGCCACTTGATCATCACCGGTAGTTATAATCATCTTCCATCACTATGATTTCACTGGACTGCTTTTATCACATCATTATGAGGCTTTGCTATTATTGCTTTTCCTGTCGCCTTAGCTCAGCATTATGGTGCCACTATGAATCTTAATATTGTTTTTAGGCATGCAGAGAAGTTCTTGGTTCGTTGTTTTTACTCTTCTTGGAGAAGTGTTTATATCCATTTACCTTTTTCCGGTTTTAGCACATTGTACAGTGGGGGAAATAAGTATTTGACCCTTTGCTGATTTTGCAGGTTTGCCCACTTACAAAACATGCAACGATCTATACTTTTAATCATATGGACATTCTAACAGTCAAAGATAGAATCCCAAAGAAAATTCCAGAAAATCACATCATATGAATTTGTTAAAATTGATAACCATCTGATGAGGAAAAAAAAGTATATGACCCCCTGGACAAACAGCATGTTAATATTTTGTAGAAAAGCCATTTTTGGCCAGCACAGATGTCAAACGGTTTTTATAGTTGGTGACAAGGTTTGTGCACATTTCGGCAGGGATGTGCACAAACCTCCCTGCAGACAGCCTCCAAATCATTCAGGTTCAGAGGTTGTCGCCTGGCAACTCGAATTTTAAGCTCCCTCCAAAGATTTTCAATTGGATTCAGGTCTGGAGACTGGCTAGGCCACTCCAGAACCTTGATGTGCTTCCTCTTCAGCCACTCTTTTGTTGCTTTGGCGGTGTGCTTAGGGTCATTGTCATGCTGAAACACCCATCCTCGACCCATCTTCAGCTCTCTCAATGAGGGAAGGAGATGTTGGTCCAGAATTCCACGATAGCCTACATGGCCCCGTCCATCCTCCCCTCAATACAATGGAGTTGTCCCGTCCCCTTGGCTGAAAAGCACCCCCAAAGCATGATGTTGCCACCACCATGACGAGTTTAGGCCAAAAAGTTCTATTTTGGTCTCATCTGACCACATCACCTTCTTCCAGGCCTCTTCTGAGTCGTCCAGGTTGTGAATGGCGAACTACATGTGGGCCTGTACATGTTTCTTCTTGAGCAGGGGAACCTTGCGTGTGCTGCAGGATTTCAATCCATGACGGCGCAGTGTGTTACCAACCGTTTCTTTTGTAACTGTGGTCCCAGCTGCATTCAATTGATTCATCAGTTCCCCCCTTGTGGTTTTGGGATGATTCCTCACCATTCGCATGATCAGGGACACCCCACAAGGCGAGATCTTGTGTGGAGGCCCAGACTGAGGGAGGTTGGCGGTGGTGTGGTGCTTCTTCCATTTCCTGATAACTGCACCAACAGTTGATCTTTTCTCTCCAAGTTGCTTTCCGATTCTCTTGTAGCCCATCCCAGCCTTGTGCAGATCAACAATCTTGTCCCTGATGTCCGTAGAAAGCTATTTGGTCTTGCCCATGGTGGTGATGTTGGATGCTGGTTGTTTGGATGTTGACAGGTGTCTTTTATACAGGTAACGAGGTGAGGCAGGTGTATTTGATGTAGATAATTGGTTGGGATTGGGGCTGTGTCTTAAAGAAAGACTAACTGGCTTGTAGGAGGCAGAATACTTGCTGTTTGGTAGGGGTTCAAATACTTGTTTTTCCTCATCAGATGGTTATCAATTTTTATAAATTCATATGATGTGAATTTCTGGAATTTTGTTTGGGATTCCGTCTCTCACTGTTAGAATGTACATATGATTAAAATTGTAGATTGTTGCATTCTTTGTAAGATGGCAAACCTGCAAAATCAGCAAGGGGTCAAATACTTATTTCCCCCACTGTATGTGATTTATTAACAATTCATGGTATGGACCAAAAAATAGTAAAGTAAAGCTTAAATACAGGGTAATGATGGAGAAAAAATACATGCTGTGGGCTGCATAACCAGGTCTCTACCTCAAACCCCACTCTGAATCATTGATTTAAATGGGTAAAGAACAATTGGACAGTAGCATATTTTAGAAATTTGGGGCACAAGGTGAAGGCAGGCATGGGGCCATTTAGAGAGAGAGGACAGACCACACAAGACAACAGGTCAGTTATACAGATACAGACATTTTTAACAGACTACATATGTATTATTTGCTTTACCTTTGGTCTTTTTCTTTCTTCTTTTACTCTTCCTTTAATCTTTCTCTGTCTTTGTATTTTTTTCATTTATTCGCTTGACTTGTTTTTGAAAGTCTAGGTCTCAGTAAATCCTACCATTCAAATTCAAAGCTTACTTGAAAACGAACCATAAGCTTTCCTGTCTTCAATGAGGAAAACAATCTTCTCAATATTCAGGGACAAAATCTTCTCTCTGACATTTTTGAAACTCAGTAGTTGATCGACCCCTCCTATCATCGCTGCTGTTGCTAGCCGCTCCCTCAGTAAAGAACCTAGTCACTTTTGGTAAATGTCAAGGCTCAGAACTTGACATTTTTACTAAAAATAGAAGCAGGAGCAGGTGGATCAGATGACAGTAACGAGAAACTGGGCGGAGTTGGGCAGGTGAATGAAATGAGTATTCCAGCCAGTCATCAGCGCCAAGATCATGACAGAAAAATAACTTGATAATCGCCTTTTTGTTTGACTCTTGAAGACTAAAACACAATTTGATATGCAGACTGAAGCCTCGGTAGTTAAGCACTGATATAGCTATAAGCCTGGAGGCTATTTTCCCTAATTTACTTTGGGTCACAACTTCCTGCACTGCTGACGTCAAGCATGTCCATGTTAAATAAGTCCGACAGAGTAAATGATCGAAGCGTTACATTCAATGTAGTTTTTGTGGGAGAAGCTACCGGCACCCATTTCCACTTGGACACCAATGGCAACTCTGGGTAAGGTGAAAAATTCTAAAACAAAACTCATGTTAAATAAGGGCACAAGCTACGAGAACGAGCAGAAGAGTGCTGCAGTTTTGTGTTTTGCCAAAAGGTGGAAGTATCATAGGATACTTCTCTGTCCAGCACTTATTTTTACCTTCTTTTTCTTTCCTCTTTTATTACTTCTTGGATTACCCACTGCTCTCATGTTTCGCTGGTGTCTTCCTGTATCGATTTTTGCACATTTGTAGTAAGATAGACTGATCCAATGCAATGGAGACTGAAGACACACTTATGTTGGCACTTTAGCAAAAATAATTTTAAACAAAACTATAAATAATGTGTAAAAAAAATAACCCATAACTGTATTAACACATGTATGAGGAGTTTTATAGTGCCCTTGGGGCCATAGGTAACTGCCTAGTTAAGTTGCCTAGCTAAATTAAAACCTTTATTTTAATAAAGACAATGCATTGATAATCTTGGATGTCTGGTACTGAGATAATTCCTGCTTCCTTTTTTGTAGAAAGTCGAATGTCTAGGAGTTGATTGATTTCCTTATTGACAGGTTTCTTTTCCTGTATGGATGGCGATCAGCCCTGGGTGGGCCTGTTCTCATCTTTATTTTCCCCTCCATCCTGTTTATGGCTCAGTACACAAAGTTTGGTCAATAATCTTATTTATGCTTTTGGTCTCTTCTAGTACATGCCATCTTCTACACATATAGCTTTGGCTCTTTGTCAATATCTACTTATATGAATTGTTTGGTATGTCTGGTAGGAAGCTGTTTACTGATCAACTCCTTTGCTTGTCCTTATATCAGGGTCTCTGAGCTTCCATTCTCTGTATTCATTAAGGATATCAGTGCAAAAACCTGTTGTCAAGGTATTGCTTTTGTTAACCTAGACTTAGATGGACATTAAAGTCTGCATTTATACATTGACTGAATTACCTAAACCACACGTCACTGAATCTTTTAAGCATCCTACCACTGTGACTGTGGCTTTTTTTTTTTGTATCCAGCAGTCTCTGTCAAACTCCTCTCTAATTATAGCAGAAATGCATGCAGTGACCCACTACCTAATGAGTCCCTTTTTATTTGACCAGTCACATTCTTTGAGCTAACAAAGAATCCTGTATCTCTCTGTCTGAATGTAGAATAAATTATGGATCATTTTACCAACAATTTACCTCCAGACAAATTATATTAAACCGGTTCGTATGGTTTTAACATTCATTCATTTTGTTGCACACTATATTTCTCCATATATTTTGAAATTAAACTTTTTTCATGAATGCATTTCCACTAATAAGCTTGAACCAAAACGTGTAATTTTAGTATATGATTTTGTGTTCAGCATTAGTTTCTCATTAAAAAGGCTTTGTATCGTCTATTATCTCTTTATTTAGTATTACTGTATTTTACGAAATGTCTTATCGATAGTGTGTGTATATGTGTGTGGGGTGGGGTGGGGTGGGTGGGGGTTAAACGAGTTGAATATTTTTAAATTCTGTAGGTCAAACCACGGGAATTCAAATGGGGTTACATGTGAAGGTATGCTGAGACCAAATAAAAATTTTGTCGGAGCGAACGATTTACATGTTGTGCTGAGGGAAGCGGAGTGAGGCTAAGGTCGTGACTCTAGTGAGGCCAGTGGTATGTTTTTGGCTAATTCAGCAAAGTGAGCGCACCACTGCCAAATTCTTTAATGAAGTTTGCTTCGCCTACCTGTTTTTTTTACATTTGCATCGCAAAAACAAATCAGGGAGTAGATGGTGGCTGTGTACTACTGTGAAGGAGACAACAGACTTTTTTAAAATCAAAATGGAAGATGAAGAAAATATTGTTTTCAAATGATAAAGTGGGGGATATTCTAAAGAGGTCTACGAGTGGCTTTTTAAAAAAATCCGTTTTAATTTTTCCCCAGAGGGACTTTAGTCCTCCCTTACCTCCAGTGCAGAGCTTAGCCAGCTGCTGCGTTGTCTCTGATGATCTGCTTGCCTACCGCTTTGGTTTATTAGCCACAGAGTGGGGTAAGGCTGGCCCCATCGTCCCAGTTCTGGCGCTCTCTTTACCGGAGTTTTTGCTCTTATTTCCCTGCTCCTGTCTGAGCCCCAGGACGCTGTTTCACTGTACCTCTAGTTTGCTGAAAAGCGGCCATCATCAAGCCATAGCTCCTGGACGTCCCAAACTTCTCTGTACCGAGGATGCTGGTGGCTTTGCTGTGCTCTCCAAAGTAAATACAGTACTGGTAACTCACTCCGTAAAATCCCTGTGCACCATGTGGAGGTGAAACCCACAACCAGAAGACTTGATGGTGTGTTGATGCCTTTCACCTGCAATGCAAATTCATTTTAGAAGCTAGGCCAATTTCTGGTGAAATGTCAGACGAGCCAAATCCACCTAAATTGGAAAATTGTTGTCAGGTTTCATGTGTGTAAATGCACCATAAGACTTATTGCAAATTCGACAAGGTTCAGTTTTAGGTCCTTTGATATGTTTGATGTCAATTTAACATGGATTAATTGTTTAATTTGGCCTTTGGCATAACTGGGCACTGATTTTGACTTGAAAGCTCAGAATAAATAAGTGGTGAAGTCCAGCTTTTTCCAGCTGACCCATCCAAACTGTTCTGGCCATGTCATCATTGTGAGATTTTATTACAAATCATTTAGATTAGCGCTATAAAATTAATACTGGACGAAATAAACTTTTAATGGCTCTAGTCCAACTTTTAAGTGGGCCCATGAATGAGAGCATAGCAGTGACTGAGTTTTCTCCTTCCACCAGAACTATGGAAAATGTTACCTTTTATTATTTTTCAATGTTGGCTTTTTCTGGTTTAGTTTGCTTTTGTTTGTCTGCTCTTTACCTGTTTTTGTGTTTCTAACTTTTTGTTTTTTTTTATATATTTAGAATGTTATATTCCCACAGTGGGAGATTTTCATCAGCTTACTTGAAACCTAAGAAACAGGAAACATTCAGGCAACATAACTAATTCTGAAAAACCCAATATAAAACATTCTCTTCTATTTTAACATTCAGAAAAAAATGATTTTTTTTATTTATCCTGACAATCCACAGATCATAATGAATGAAAACAGAAAAGGTAGTATGGGGAAATACATACTGGAAGAGATCCTCCTGTGCATTTATGGTTGAATTCACATGTTTTAGCTAAAGAGAAAAGCATAATTCTTTGTTTCTACTCGAGTTCAAACGAGTGCTCCAAAACTGTCACTCACACCTGCCAGAAATGCTCCCATAGAGAACACAGCCTGCAGCACAGATTTATGCCTATAGAAGTGTCCTTTAGCTGAGCGGGTGCTGCTTTGTAGAGAAATGAGTTTGGGAATATTTTAACCGTCCTGCAGACCCAATCACATCCAGTTTTTGGTAGTTATTTAAGTGACAGTGAGATTAGGCACAATTTGCTTCTTTAAGAATTCTGTTATTAACCAAATCGCTATATAAGCAAATAAAAAGAGCAGTTTAGGTGAAATGCTGCTTTATTATATCTTCTTTCATGTCTTTATCTAAACGTGCTTTACCTTGTCCATCCTGATTAAAGGACCAATCCTGATGGGTCACTATCTCCAACCTCCACTTTCTGTTTGAATTGCCATTAACATGCTTTTGATTAACCGCCTAATTAAGCTGTGACAACAGTTTAAATGATTAAAGCTTGGTTTGTGTTTGACACGTTTGCAGAGCCAAATTACGTCCTTTTGGGCGCCCATTCGGACCGAACTTGCACTCCAGAACCTCGAACTTGCACTCCAGACCAAGGAAAAACTTAATCTATGCGGCGAGATCAGTGCGGGAAAACATGGCGCACGAACAACAGCTCCTGCTGGCGAAGGATCAGAAATTTTAATGTCTACTGAATTGCTTTGATTTGGCTCATAAATAGAACCACTATCAACAGAATGTGGAGAACCTCCTGCAAAGAAATGACTGTGGCTCTTGGACAGCAGTGTTTGTAGGCGTGCAAGCTTAGCTCAGCTTGTAGAAATATCGATTCTGACTTTGATGGAGGGTAAAGTTTGCTCTTTGCCCGACATGGATGAGAAAATAAGGTTCAAAGTTGGTTTCTTTTGATCAAATATGAACTGATCATGCATTTCTTATAGATAATGACATGATAGAAAGGATGTTTCCGATATTCTAAAGCTTCAACCCTCCTACTAACTCCTCTAGATTCAGGTCTCCATTCCAGGCTTTGGTGTTAGAAGTCTCTCTGTGTACACAATTGTGTCAACAATTGTTTTTCTTTGGGTTTTCGTAGGAATTTACCTCAGCCTGTGATTCTAATTGTGCGCTGCTTGTTCTGTGTGTTCAGGTAAAGGATGTGATGAAGGATGTGATGGCGGGCCTACAGCAGACCAACAGTGAGAAGATTCTGCTGAGTTGGGTTCGTCAGAACACACGGCAATATCCTCAGGTATTTACTTTTCATTATTTATGGTGAAAAAAAATTACTTTATGCAGAATTTCCTTACCTTGAATATTTATTGTTTAGCAATGAAGTTCTTAATGACTCTTTAAGAATAAATAAAAGTTAATTCAGGGCTAAAATATCTTTAATTTACAGTTTTTTTCTGTCACATAATAAGTTAATAACTAGGAATGCAACTTTTAAAATCTAAAATTTGACATTATTTAGATTGAACCTTTTTTTTTTTTTAGAATAATAGATGAGTTGAAGTTTTGCACATTTTGTCATAACCGTTTTTACAAAGTTCCACTGAAAGCCCTCTTCAGCTGTAGTTTTAATTTATGGTTTGACATTCCTCTATTTTCTTTTTTTTTTTAAAGCTCAGGGGACAGATTGGACAATGTTTGTCTCTAAACCTCAATCATTAAGATACAAATAATAAAGCTTTGATGAAGTATGTGCATTGAACGCTAGGTCTTCCTCTTTTCTACCTTTTAAACCCATGTAATTGAGATCAAACCACCACTTTGACTGTATAATAATGTCTGACTGCAGCAATCTGAGTGCTTCTTCTCTGCTGCTTCTTAAGCAGCATCAATCCACATCCAGCCAAAGTGAGACAGCTTTATTGGTCCTTGTATGCAATTCATTTGTAGCCTCCCAGTTCATAGATATTCACTTCTTACAGACCTCATCAAAACAGTCGTCAATTCAGCACAGCAGCCGGCTAAAGTTATGTTGCATGTGAGCGAGATGTGTGTTGCTCCTGGTGTGTTATGTGCCTTTAAATCCTCGCTATCAGTTATTTGTTATTGGCTAACATCACTCATGTGACAAATGGATAATGTGATGGTAAATGTTTTGAGATGTGCTGTTAATCTATGGTCCCAGTTCACAGTTTTTGGTTGAAAACATGTTAAGGAATATAATGTAAGTTAATTCTCTAAACTGGAGGTCTTCAACAAGGGGTCCATGGAGGTACTGCATGGAGGTTGTGAAAGTTTTGCTTGTTTTTTCTATATTCCCTGCTGCATTTTTTTCAAGTAATTTAAATGTCTTTTAATCCACATTAACATGAATTCAACACACTGCAGTAAACAGATAAATGGAGGCAGAAGATGTCTTTCAGTCATCAATGCACACATTCAGCGACACACAGGAGCTCCTTCAAGCTGGGCACCGTTTCCTTCACAACACCTGTCCCATCAACAAGGAATCAGAATCAGAAATACTTTAATAATCCCAGGAAGAAATTACTTTCGTTTCATTACTTCATCTGTAATACAGTGACTATAGGACCAGTTTATAACACAATTTCATACTATATATATATATATATATATATATATATATATATATATATAAAATCAGAGGGTCCCCGCTCCATCTCTCCATCAGTTTAGGGGTCCTTGGCCTGGAAAACATTGAAGACTACTTCTCTAAACGGTGCTTAAACCCCGAAAGTAATTGAAATGGGTTTAAGAGCAGCAGTTTGGAAACACTGTTACTATCAGCATCTAAGCTATTATTATCCGTAGCCCTACCAGTGCAATAGACTGACCATGGACTGGATTAATGGAACTCTAGCGGATTCAGCGCTACCCAACATTAACTGGTCCTGCAGTGAGCAACACTTGGAAGAAATGGGAAAAGTCCAAGATGGTTTGAAAAATCACAAAAAATTGTTGCTAAATGACTATTGCTGTATTAGAACAGGAACACAGGGGCAAGTTTATTAATATATTTCAAACAATCTGTCCTCAAAAAGGGACTAAGGAAACCATCTTGGTTAAAAGAGAAGCTATGACTGAACAGAGGTGGAGGATTGCGGTTTCAGCTTTTAAGCAATTACAATTTAGTCATGGAACTAAATTACATGAGATCTCCCATTATGATTCAAGAGACCAATCACAAAGCAAAAGACTCCAACAGTCCAGGAGAACAAGAGGCGGCTAATTGATTAGCATCTCATGTGGAATGTGAGATGCTTCATGCTGCTTATGTAAATCGCCGCTCCAACTAGTTTGCTCTGGTGCGAGCCCACAGAACTGACAAAGACCAATGGATAGGTACCAAAAAGTATTTAAAAAATGATGGAACGTCCTGTTGCCTTCCTATTTAAGCCTGTTTGTGTTCGCTATGACCCGGATGAATGAGAATTTACACGGAAAATGTATAGCCCTTTATATGAAAAAACTGGTCAAAACAGAGAGGAAAGTACTTTGCATATGGATAAAGGTAATTAAATCATTTAAAAACATGAGATATAAAGATACTTGTAATAAAATGAAAGAAAATTGGACTAAAAACTTATCCAATGCTTAGATAACGAAAACCAGAGCTCACTCTAAACAAGTTCTCAATCTTGATTAAACTGAGGTGATGTCCTTTCTTATGCAATGTTCAGACTGCACACGATAGAAACAGAAAAAAAGCTTCTGCTGCTTCATTTTTTATGCTTTTACACATTAAGGTCTGCGCTTCAGGAGCATTTTGATCCAGTAATCAGCATCCAGTAAAGTTTCTCTTAGTGCGTCTGATCTTCTGCAGCTCCTGCGTTCAATAGCAAAGAGCAGTTTTTCTATATTTGCTGTTATAAGTGAGTAAAAATAGCTTTAATATGTTTTTAAGTAAGAAAGTCCACCCAAAATCTTCATCTATGCAGTCAGTTCACTGCTGTCACTGGAAATCCCCTTCAATGGCAGTCTCTGGCCGAGTCCCCTCTAGGGGGGTTTCTGTTACTGTTCGTGGCGGCTGGAAGGAGTTTTTAGCCGTTTTCATGTACGTAATCCAAACTGCAGGCACCAGGATAATAAAAATAAACATACTTTGTCAGCAGGTTTGGACATTTTAACTTAATTTAGGCGTTAATAAACAGTTTCATGGGAGTGATCATAGCTATCTGCATCAGCAGTGCTGTGTCTGTCTCCCTGCCAGCTCCCAGATCAGCTTCTCTGATTGGTTGATGTGGCGCGTCGAGCAGCAAAAGTTACATTTCTCCAAATCCAGCAGCTGCTGCTTGTGATGCGCATCACTTGCGTAAGATGCTCATGAGGCACTACTGCAGCTGCTTCGATGCGTCAAGATGCGCTGCCCTTGCTGCTCGAGACGCGCTGCAAGACCTTTTGATGCGCCTCGATGCGCATCAACTATTGACTTTGCATGTAAACTAGCTGCTTCAATAGTGTGCAGTCTGAACATTAGTTTTAGTGAGGATCCAGGCAGCAGCGTTCTAGATCAGCTGCAGCTGTCTGACCCAAGATTACGCAGACATGTGACAACACTGCTGCAGTCATCAGTCATCATCAAGAATGAAGTACTTGAGCAGTTTCCTTATAAGAGAATGGATATTTCTGTTTAACAGAGCTAATATTTCTAAAAACATTATAATACTTTTTGATTTGCAGAAAGAGTAATACATCAACGTCTGATGTTTTGAACAATAATCTCTCGCATTGTGCTTTTTAAAAAAATAATAATAAAGGGCTTTGACAGTCCCGGGGTAATACAGAATCCACAATTTTAATCTTTTCACTTCTGAAAAGTGAAATTACTTAAAATTAAGCGGAAAAAAAAACATCTTTCAGGAGCTCTGGTAAGGGCTGAAAATCCCCACAGTGGAAAAAGTGGCTTTATAGGATGTTTTCACCACACAAGCAGTTGTTGTAATAGACTGAGCATAATGAACATCTCTTTGACATCCTGCTCTTTGCTTTTCAGAGTATTTTAAACCTTTGTATTATTTTCTGTTCACCGCTTTAAAGCTCTCTGTCTTCAATTGAATGAGTCGCTGTGCTTCAGGGACACAGTTTACTCTGCAGGTTGTTTTGCTGCATTCACACTCTGGCTCTTTAGTTTTTATATTGTCTCTGTCCTCAGGTGAATGTGGTTAACTTCTCCAGTAGTTGGAATGATGGATTGGCCTTCAACGCCCTCATCCACAGCCACAGGTACAGTAGAAAGACGTGTTTGTGTTCAGAAGCTGGAGAGGAACAAAGATGTTGGAGAAAAAATTGAATGTTGGAGTTGAAAAAAAATGTAAAAGAGCCACTGAAGGAGACATGTAAAGGCTTAGTTTACTTTAAAGTTAATGATAATAAATTAGGATTTTAGTTGAAAATTGTTTTCCATACATCTCGAAACCTTTTTGTTTAAATCTAGATTATTATATCAGAAACAAAATATTTTCTAGGCTCTTTATTGAAACTCAAGTTAAATAGTGACCTTTAATATATACATTTTTACATGATGTAATTATACATCATTTATTTAATATGATCTCCAATTTAGACTATTTATGAATTCATAATATAGGGTCCTTTTGTTCATCCCCTTCATCGTGGTGTCAAAAAGCTTTGCTCTCTAATTAATCTAGTAGGGTTGTATAAAGGTGATATATTAAAGCGGTTTGCAAAATTACTGAATAATCAATAGTAAATCAAAATGCAAACTGTTTTCTTTACTATCAGCGAAAATGTCAATTTTGTTTCAGTAGCATATTTAAAAACGGAATTTCACCATAAAAAAGCAAATAGAACAAATATAAAACTAAAAACAGTAATGGGTAGAATCTTTATCGCAATGTGTGTTTTGCACTTAAGGAGGTGAGATAATTTTTGAATATACATGGGATTCCAGTTCTACTTTCTGGCCACTTTTCAGTGTTTTTAAAGAGATCCTAAAGTATTATTTTAATCTTGGAAACCCAGCACTAGCGACACCTTAGGGCTGGAGCAGAAGTTCCCCAACTTTTCAGCTGCTAACCATCAAAACGTTTCCAGTTGAACCAAAACTATTGGCTTAACATACAAACGTTTATACAAAATCAACAAACCACATCTGTAATGATGGTAAAAACAGCATCAACAACCAAAGTAGTTGGTTTGTCCATTTTTATGTGATGCTTTTATATATTTAACCTCTTTGAAATGCATTTTTTTTTTTTTTTGGGTTTAATCTGGAGAATTTTAAGACCCCATATTAGTTCATCAAGGACCCAAATTGGGTCAAGAACCCAACGTTGGAAATCATTGGGTTGGAGCAGAGTGAGCCATACTTCCTTACTCTGTTAGAAAAGCCCAAAACTATAGGCCCTATGTAGGAGCCGTTTCTTTCTAACGTCGTCCGTAAGCTGTTACTCCCCACAAATATGTGAATTAAAAACAAAATTTCACACTGAAATAAAGATGTTTCAAGACAGGAAGTGCTTCTGTGTATAAAGTGAAAGACGTAACTGTATCATTCTGAACTATTCAACCTCATCTTTGTGTTAGACTGTTCAGTAACTGCTATTTAGGCCTGAAGGTCATCTAAAAACCTACTTCCTAAAGATAGATGTCGGTAGCATTACGCCAGCAGATGGCAGTACTGTGGTCAGGTCATTGGTATTGCTTTAGCTGTCAGTCCTGCTCTGGAAATGTATTTATTTAATGTATTTATATATTTTAGTCTTGCTGCCGGTATGTAAGTCATATTACAAAAAACTGAAACTGTAACTGTACCTAAATAAAGCTAAACTGAAACTAAGCATTTAAAAAAGGAAAAAGCTAAACTAAACTAGATAACAAATACAAAAAAGGAATTAAAACTGACATAGAATCCAAATGCTTAGATCAAAACACCATAAAATAAATAAACTGAAGATTGCAAAACTATTTAAACCTTGGTTTTCCATGTTTTAATTTATTGGTGAATCTAATATTTGAATCATGAAAGCTATAAACAAGTAATTGGATTGGATTGGATTTAATTTTTGATTTGAAATCTATTTTTTTTTTATTTGGTATATTTCAAACTTTGAAATTTCTAACAAAAACATACATTTATTTAAACACTGATGATTTTAAATGTATAGTTAAGTTTTTAACTTTGTATTTTACAATTTCTTTGTATATCAAGTATTTAACTTGCATGTCAAATAAATAAATAGATCAAATTTTTTTATATTTAAAGTTTTTTTCGGGACATTAAATTTTTTAATTTCTTCTTATAGCTAACATTTAAGTCATCAATTATATAAATTAATGCATTTTAAAAGCATTACCTTTTCAATTTATTATTTTACATTTATTTAACTTTTTTTATTATGACAATTAATCATTTAATTTTACATTCTGTATATTTTATCTAAAGTCCAAATCATGCATTACATAATTGAATGCATTGTATTTATATATTTATTTTATGGGACATTTACATGACATTACAATGATGGTGAAAACTATTATGTGACCCCCACTTTAGAACCACAGATCTTTGGTATTAGAAGCACTAAAACCCTTAAAATGAGAATCTCGTTGCTGTGGCATGATCTGATTCATTAAAAAGGCTTAAATCTCTGGAACTGGAACTCTGTGTTTGGGTCAGGTGGTTCTGACCTAAAGCTTGTTAAAACTTAAAGATCTATGATGCTGTGGGCCCTTTTTTTTTCCATAAATGGGAACCTTGTCGGAGAGAAGCACCCAGATATCTAAGGTGTCAATCAGCTAAAGCTGGAATTAAAAAACTTTTCTAAAACATTGAGCTCAATTATTTGAATAATTACACAATTATATCTTCGCTACTCATTTTTATTTAGCTGGAGTAAATGTACCAAAAATCAAACCCGGGAATGTTTTCTCTCGCTTTTCTCCAGGCCGGAGCTGTTTGATTGGAGCGCGGTGGAGAAGAAGACGTCTGCGATCGACAGACTGGAACACGCCTTTAGCAAGGCAGAACAGCACCTGGGCATAGAGAGACTGCTGGACCCCGAAGGTAGCCACCACAGAGGCGGTGGACAAATCCACAGCCATCATCAGTTACTGTAGAGAAGAATAGAAACGAAGCTCGCCCTGCAGCTGGTGGCTGTAATTGGCCCGTTTGGAGTCTGATGCGTCAGACTTTAAGTTGTGAGGATCAAACTGCCTGAGAGGTAAAGAGTAAAAAGAGACCTCCCCGAACGCTGAGGCTGTTTTGATTTGGACACTAGGAGGAGAGAAAAGAACACACCGGGACGTCTGTGCCATCAATTCTTGACAGTCTCCCGGATCGATTTGCTCTGTTAATCAAAACTGTCAGGCTGGGATAAAGAGAATAACACAAACCGTTTCCCCTTTCTCCTCAGCCCCAGTGTTTTCATCCGTCTTGTTTTCCTTGGCATCTCCATCTCATTACATGTTCATTTGGGTGATATGCTGCGATCTGTCTCTTTTACTTTTGCACCTGGTAGACTAGCATGTCCACAGGCTCTTCGCATCCTTTCTTAAATCAGAAAACAAAACAAAGCTGTTCCTTTATACCTGGAGCCTTCTGTTTAAAAAAAATCACTCCTCAGACTTAATTCAGCTGTAAGGTTCAGTGCAAGGAGTCTGACTGACACATACTCAATGCTGTGGAAGATAATAAGCAGCCTAAACAATGGCCTGCAGTGATTCATGAGAAAAATAGGAGGAAAGTGACTGTAGCAGCTGAAGGACAGCCTGATTTATGCAGCCTGTTAGATCACTTAGTGGTGGGTTTGCATTCTTTTGAAGTTTCATCTTTTCAATTTATTTATTTTTTTTCTTCAAGGTCTTTTTGCTTGTGATTTGACCAAGAAAAAACTTTGTTTTTCATCCATGGGCGGTTCTAGACAAGGGGCCAAAGGGGGGCCCCGTAGATCATGTCCTGGCCCCTGTTATGATCCCTGTACTGAAGACATCATTTTAAAAGAAATTCTAATGATGATATGCAGAGGAACAGACATGGTTACTGATGGGTCCTTTAGATCTATTTCATTTGTTTTCTTTACAAATTCTGTTTTACTAATTATTTAAAACCAATAAGGTGATAGCTTCAGTGGTTTTTACATAGGATCCCAGTTTTTATCTGCTAATTTTTACTTTTTTTTATATAAAAAAAAGCTGAATTTTTCAGATGTTTTTCTGTTCTAATTCAGATTTGATAAAAAAAAAAAAGTAATTTTAGCTTAAATTAAATCAAAAATATGTAATATTCCTAAATTATGAATGTATATTTATCTAATAAGACATTTTTTAATTAGAATAGGAGAGCTATCCTCGCAAAGCATTCCTGGATATATCTGCTCGTCTAGTAACCATGGATGATCTCTACTTTTCAAGGTGCATTGTGGGACATTTTTAGTCCACTACTTTTTCATCCACTAGACTTTCGGACACTCACTTAAAATGCCATAACTAGGGGTGCACCGATAAATCGGCTGGCCAATCGATCAGCCCCGATTTCCTTAGGGTGATTGGTGATCGGCCGATATTTACATATGAAACCGATCTTAACCACCAATCTATTTACCTCCGCGAGTGTCTTAAAATTAGTTTCTATTCCATATTTTTTCTGATCTTTTGTTGAAGTTTTGTTTTTTGAAATGTAAAAAATCAAAAGACCGATGTTGTACTCTTAAGTTTGTTTTATTTAATATTCATTATTTAATTCATTTCTATGTCAAGGCTCTACCTCATGGGCAGTTAAAACAAGTTTATAATGGTTCAAGGCTATTGTTCAAGGGCATGTTTTTCAAGAAAAGATTGTAACATTGAAAGTGAATTGCCATCTTGTAACACAGTGTTGGTTATAGCAAAAAAAATAATAAAATCGGTATCAACCAAAAATCGGAATCGGCAGGTCAGACTTTTTAAAGATCGGTGATCGGAAATCGGCCGGAAAACTGCAATCGGTGCACCCCTAGCCATAACCACTATATAGTGATTATGGCGGACATTCGGACACAGCCTATGATTCTTTAAGAGGAAGAATCATAAAAGATGTTTTAGATTAGCTGGATAACCAGAGTTCTGTCCGGATTAAATGGTCTGAATTTCTCAAACAAATTTAATTCCTTAAACATCTAACTTTATTTGAACATGATACGCATTTGCAATGTTTTTCTTCAGCTTTTTGAAAATAATCAAAACCTGATTTTATTTTACATATTTTCTATTAGTAATGAGAATTAAAACCCCCATCTTTATCTAAATGACTTTTTTTAGACTTCCGATTTTCTATTTTGTTTTAGATTGAAACGGTTTAGTTTTTATTTCTTTTTTAAATGTAATGCATCTCGCATACCGAGGATATGTAAAAAGAAAAAAAATACATAATGTAGTACAGCGAAAAAAAGTGCAAACAGCAAACAGAAACTAGGCCTCATTAATGCCGTAAGATAATGACACAAACTAAGCACATTTAAAATTATTTTAATTTTTATTAGTCTCTAATTAAGATAAGCAATACTTTTTTAATTTCTGTTAAAGAATGTTTTTGAAAATTCTAGTTTATTTTGTTAGTTTTTCATTAACAATGATATGACCCTTGGCTGTCCCAATTTATAGCTCATCACTTTTGGCCTTTGTTGCTGTTGATGACTTTAAAGGACCAAGCCCCTAAAATTGGAACCTACTTTGTGACTTGCTTCTTATTTTGTAAGGTAATCAGGAGTTTATCAAGGTTTTCTCATTGGCTCCACTAGTGATGAGCCTGTAGTACACTGTTTTTACAACCTACATGCTAAGTTTTGCCGGTGTTTTCTTTTTTTTGAAGCTCCACTGGTACAAACAGCACAAACCGATAATACTGTATATTAGTTCTGCTTTACGTAGATAGTTTCTATCAGTCAGCATTATGATGCCATAGAGCAGGCATCCCCAAAGTCGATCCTCAAGGGCCGCTGTCCTGCAGGTTTTAGAGGTTTCTCTGCTTTAGCACAGCTGATTCTGATGATTGCAGTTCAGCAAAAGCCTGTTAATCAACTATCAATGTACATCAGCTGTGCTGGAGCAGGGAAACGTCTAAAACCTGCAGGACAGCGGCCTTCGAGGACCGACTTTGGGGATGCCTGCCATAGATCAACAAGTTAGTGTTTGTTATATTTGATGTATTTATTCACGCTCTTTGTTTTATAGATGTGGCGGTCTCGCATCCTGACAAGAAGAGCATCATCATGTACGTGACTTCACTCTTCCGGGTGCTCCCCCAAAGCATTTCCATGGAAGCCATCCAGGAAGTTGAATCGCTGCCATCGGCAACCACGGCCGGAATCTCCCGGGTAACGACGGAAGAGCACTACCAGATCCAGACCCAGCAACGCTTCTCTCAGCAGGTTTGAAAGCCACCCACTGACACACAATGGCTGTGTCCGAACGTCCGCCCTAAATCCCTCAATCACGATATAGAGTGGGGCTATATAGTGGACTTTATAGTGAACTCAGTTAATTGACCACTCGGACAGAAGATCACTAGTTTTCGCTCCCCTTTGGTCGCGTGACTCTTTCTTTATTTGTCGCCGCTGTGGCAGCTCTAACAACAAATCCCATAATGCTTTGCAAGGAGAGCTCTGGCAAAGCAATCTGGGGTATAGCTGCTCGTCTATTGACCACAGATGATTACTGCTTTTCAAGGTGCATTGTGGGAAATGCAGTACTTTTTCATCCACTAGACCTTCGGACACTAATTTTAATGGTGTAACTAATATTTACAGCCCTATATAGTGATTAGGGTGGACATTTGGACACAGCCTTTGTTTTTTAATATCTTCATTTAAATGTGGAAATAGAATTTAACAAAGTTTAACCAAAGGTCAATCTGATTTAAAGACTTATTTAACCTTCTAAAAATGACCATTGCTGGACCGAATTCAACATGGTTTAAAATAGTCTGTTTTACCCAACGAAATCTGGGGTCAAAGTGTGTTTTAGTAGTTTTTTACCTGCTACTTTGGTACTACACTTTAGCCAAATGGATCTTTATTTTTTAAAAAGGGAATAAACATGGTCAGAGATGGCTGTCAGCGAACAGAAGGGGCTGACTGGACACCAACTGCAAGAAGCCGTCGGTGCAGTTTACATGTCGTATCAGGCGAGTTTCAAAACAAGTCAGGAGAGCTAGTTTAGGCCAACTGGACCTAATGTGTTTTGCATTTTTTTCTCAGAAAATTAAGCAATTAATTACAATTTAATATTATCTGAAGATTTTGCTGCAGACATTATAGTTGGGTTTAGCTATTTATATAAAGATCAGCAAAATTGTAACTTACCTTTGATTTACATACGAATATCATCTTGTTTTTTTAGATGCCTTATTTTCAGGTAAATAAACAAGCCAGCCGTGAAACACCCAACAATCCAGGTGGCTGATATTATGAATATGTTGTTTCTCTGAATTTTTTAAGACCTTAGTACAGTGTTTGATGCAAAGTACATGAGCAACATCATTATATCTTTCTGTCAAACTAGTAATCCATGACAATTCATGATCAGACCGCTCTGAATTGTTAAAAGAAGCTTAGATTTATTTATTTTTTATTTTGAATTATAGAATCACATTGCATTAACCAAAAAAAACTAAATAATAGAAATCAATTGGGCTGTTTTTCTGAATTAATGAGATAATTTTTACAAAATGAATAAATAGGTTCTGTTTTTCTGAATTAACAAGATTACTTTCTGATGTCTCACTGCCAAAAGAGGGTAAAAAGGATTTTAACTAAACAAACAGGCCAATGTTGAAGTTTCTCTGAAGGAAATGTGTCTCTTGCTTAGAAATCTGCAATGCAAACAGTTACAGCATTACTGTCTTATTAGATAATGAGTGTAAAACTCTTCTGTACTGAACAGAAGGTTGTATTTTTCTGTATAAAAATATAAAACCTCACACGTAGCTACATTCTATATCTCGGTATAGATGGATTTTTGTGTATGCTTGAGGGAATGATGTCCAAAAAAAAAAGTGTGTTTTTGTACTCTTGTTTGTATTAGTACTTATATATATCAGATTTTCTTATCTGCACTCCAGTTTAAAGCAGAGTCTCTCTGAAGGATGAGATCCGTTCTCTTTATTAAATCTTTACTGTGACAATAGGGACTCATTAGCTTCATATCAGCGGCCATATTTACCTTGCAGGTAGAATACCTCAAGGTTTGTGTATGCTAATTAAAAAAGATTTCAAAAAACATAATTCAATCCTGCAAATCTCGATAAAGTGTGACAGAAAAATGACAAAATGCACACAGACCTGTACCTCTCCATAGTTCTAAAGCCGCTCTTTAATTTGGTGTCGGCCTTAATTGCCAACCATCTGTACGTTCATCCAGTCATCGGTTTTACTGCCAAGATTTCAGGTAACAGTCTCAGTGGCAGCAAGGTTACCAGATGTTCTCTCGCCTGCAGTCATTTCCTCCGACTCGCTCCTAGGGATCCACACAAGGAACAGCGTTCTTCCAGGCGCCGTCTCAAATGCGTCGGCTGACGTCTGATTAGATGCAGAAGCAGTTCTTAAAACGGTGTATAAAAAAATGGGGGGAAAAATGACATCTGTGGTCACTTTTCAAGCTCAGTTCGGCAGAGGTCAGTGGCCGATCGCAGCAGATAGGAGTGAAATTACCGCTGATATTATCATCTATCTGTGTAGCATTTGAGAGCAGAGAAACAATTCGGACACAGAAGCGGCAGGACAGGAAAAGATGAAAAGCAAACATCCTGCTTGGGAGGAAAAGCAGGCAGCTGGATGATGACAAGGAGACACGGATTATGGAGCGGGAGATGGAGCAAAGAAAAAAAAAAAACGGCTACAAGAAACAAGCCAGATGAGAGTAAAATAAGAGCCACAGACAGTGGAAAACAAGTTACAGACAGCAGCTATCATCTGCCTCCTCCATCATCTGTCATCAACAACACAGCACTTATGCCACCTCCTCGCATTAATATTATACTAACACCACCTGAGGCACAGCAGGGTGAAGGACCTTAACTTTTCATGAAGGAATATATGAAAAATAACTCGATTGAAACTTGGAGAAGATTACCTCAAGCTGGTGAAATGCACCAAACCCCCCCTATGTCTCTGACGCCTAGGGCAGGAAGAAAAGGAAAACTGGAGCTTAACATCGTTTTCAGGGAAACATTTGATCTAGAGGTTTGGCTTTTTGCTCAATGGATCAAATAAAAATCCTGGAAAGGAATGGCAAAGAACAGGTGGAAAAAAGTGTAAGAAATGTCAGACGATTCTAGAGCTAGAATATATAGATGGAGATAGAAAATTTGCTTTTATGCCGTTTATGGCTGAGGACTTGACCTGGTTTTCACTTTCACTATTCCATGTATCGCTAAAGTTCACTCTTTAACCACCTAAAAGACAGTTTTTTTCCCCAGATCTTATGTTGGATCAACTGCTAGGATAAAATGAAAGGAAGGAAACATGGTTTTCATTGTTATTTAAAAATAGGCGGGAATTTGTAATCACCCAGCCTTTTCTGCCTGATTACTTTAAAAATATATATAAAACTGTGTGTTGTTTCATTTAAGCTTAAATACTTTTTGAAATATAATGTATATGCATTTATATTTTGGGATAGTTATTAATAAATCGAGCTCCATATAATGTATAAAACACAGAGGCCGTTTCTCTTAATGTGTACTTGTGAAAAGTCATCATCCCCAGCACTGTTCCAATTTTTAGGATCACAAGAACCTCTCCGTGTTTACCCAGCATGCACCCCGGCAGCAGCATCTTCCAGAGTTCAGGGTATTAAGTCAGAATTTCCATTTGCTGTTGTTGTTCTACAAAAGTAAATTTAAAAAAAAATAATAATTTGAGGCGAGAATATTATACCTTTAAGCTTTAATATATGGCCTATTTACTGATTTAGTGCGCAATACATAAAAAAGTTTAGCTGTTAACAGGACCGTGGCAACCGGCAAAGCTCCGAGGCTTTTCTGCGGCGGTCCCATCTTGGCATAGCCGTGTGTAAAGTACCGCTGGCTCTGACGGTTTAGTTTTATATTTTATTTGGCAAAATTTTTATTTGATTATTGCTTATCTGACCGTGAAAAAAGTCATGATTTATTGTTATCTAGAGCAGGGATTCCCAAACTTTACCATGCCAAGGCCCCCCTACACTAGTACATTTTCAGCTGAGGCCCCCCCTTATATGAAACATGCGTAAAAACTCATGTGTAAGCTACAGCGACAGAATTAAAAAATGAGTGGCAAAACCCGCTAAATAAAAACACATTTATTTTTGTAAAGATGAAGTCACAATTATGTTTTATTAAAGTTTAAGTCATTAATTTAATGAATAAAATATAACAATAACATAGGCCCCACCACTTTAATTTTAATAACCTTTTTTTTAAACGATGAATCTCTTCTGCCTGCATGTTTAATTTTGGACAAAATAAAAGTTTGTCTCAAATTAAACATGCAGGCATTTTATATAATGAATGCCTAACAACAAATGTAGGCTACATGAGAGATACATAGACATGCTATGCTAATGGGAGCAGTGGGCCTGATGGCTTCTACAGTTTGTCCAGTCTGGACTTGATGTCTGTCAGAGCAACACGCATGTCATTCTCCACATTCAAAGGTAATCTGTGTTTACTTTTTAGTACTTTTAAAGGGGAAAAGCCAGACTCACACAAGTAAGTGGTTGCAAAAGGAAGGAGACATTTCACAGCCCTTTCAGCTAGGGTGGGAAACTCTTGTTTTACATAAAGCCCATCTTCACGCGTCTTCATCCCCCCAGGGGGGCCGCGGCCCCCTCTTTGAAAACCAGGGATCTAGAGAATATTAATAACAGGAAGTGAAACGCAGGTTCAGACTAGCTTTGAATTTGGTGATGTCACAAATACGCTTCTGTTCCAATTGACCTAGATCTATTCTGCATTCTACCTTTTCTCCCCCAAGTCCATACTTCCTGTGTTCTTATCAAGAACGTACTCTGCGAGAAGTCCATGCTAGCATTCTAGTGAATGCAGAAACGGTCAAAAATGTCTCCGTATTTGGACATAAAAATGGCTGAGTGAGTGGCTCAGGGGGGAATGTTTACTTTTGACACAAGAAAGTCCAGAAAAGTTGCTGTGTGGACTGTGACTTATAGAGGTGAAGGAAAGATAAAGAGCTTCAGAACAAGGGCTGGACTTGCTTTGAATGTCTGCTACTCTATAACACTGTCTCTCTGTGTGTACCTGTCTTTGTCTGCTTCTAAAGCCTGGTTTCCATCCAGAGACTTAATCCAAAACAATGTGTGCCGCCCAGAGGAAAGAAAACTGATAAAGGTAGTGAAAGTCGTGACGGCCAAACAGTTATAGGGGCTCCTGAAGATACAGACATTATTGAAGAAAGCAACCCAATCATTTTCTTTAGATTAAAATCATATTAGACACAGTTAAATATACAATGTTTATTTAACCTGGTAGATTTAGGCTTTTAATTTAGAGCTATATCATGACCAGAACCAAACTTGACTTTTAGAAATATATTTTTTCACAATTTGGATGGAAACTACTGCATTTATTTTTCTCTTCAGTTGTGATTTTGCATCTCCTCTTGCACAATTTCATTTCTTGCATCTTGCTTTTTTTTCCCATTCACCTGTTTTATTGTCAGCTTTTCATTCTTTTGTCTATGGTTGCTTTTTGATTGTTTGCGCACTGTTTCACATTCTTTTGCCTGTACCTGTCCTTTATCCCTCCTGTTTCTTTGCCAACTCTTCTTTCTGTCCTTTTCTTCTTCTGTCTTTGGCTCTCAGATCACCTTGAGTGTGGCTCAGGGGCGTGTGCGGAGCCCCTCCCCACAGCCTCGCTATAAAAGCTATGCCTACACCCAGGCTGCGTATGTCAAGTCGCCAGAGCAAAAGAGGAGACGTTTTACCGAGCAGGTCCGTCGCTCACAGTGCTAACGCTTGAAGCGCACCATTTGTCTGTGCATGTCTTGGCTGCAAAACCTGTGGCTTTGTTTTAGATTAGTTATTTTTTTACATTCATTGACAAAAAAAAATTCATTTGATTCTAACTTCCTGTTTGGTCTATGAAAATACAAAAATAGAATAAAATCAGCTAGATTAGAATTAGTTTGCAGATGCTTCTAAACAAATCAAATACCCTTTAAAGCAAATTGTATCATATTTGATACAATTTTTCAGACCTCTGCATCATAGATGTTATATGTTTGTTCTTGAAAACCCTCACTTATACGATGAAACACATATAGTGAACAGAAAACAAATGAAAGATTACGAAGAAAATGCCTTATGCATCAAAATTATTGCAAATAAATGATCTGATTTAACTTACTCTACCTAAAATCTATGTTTTTTAATGTCTACTATAATCTATGTTTTTTTATTCTATTTCTTTTAGAAAGTTAAATTACAACTCCAATTTTATAAAATTAGAACTTCCTGCCAATTATTTCATGGTTCAATTCAATTCAGTTTATTTATATAGTGCCAATTCAAAAAACATGTCATCTCAAGGCACAGTTCAACCAGATCATACAGTCAGATTGATTCAAAGTTTTCTATCTAAAGAAAACCAGTTGATTGCATCGACTCATTGACTCAAATACAAATCCTTCACGCTAAGCATGCTTGTAGCGACAGTGGAGAGGAAAAACTCCCTTTTAACAGGAAGAAACCTTCAGCAGAACCAGGCTTAGTGTGAGTGGCCAGACTTTAAAGGGTTAAAAAGTTTATTAAAGGTAATAATTAAGAATATTAATTATTAATATTCAATGGAGGATTTTTTTTTTTTTCAATCATGTTTTTAAAAATCCAAACTTCAGGGCCTCCACATCTCTGCTCTGTCAGGTCCAACAATATCAGCTGCATCAGTGTCGGTTTCAACTTTGGATCAGGTGAATAAAAAGCAAGCAAGCTTAGAGAAGGAGCATGGACCCAGCATTGCGAAATATTGAGGGCCTCATGGTATTAAATCTGCACACATAGAGCATTTAAAATGCACAAGGATAGTATGAGTATTTATTACACAAGCATTTTTTGCAGCATTTTGACTTCATATTGCTTTTTCTTCTTCATTTTATATGACTAAATTGACTAAATTTTACACAAGTGTCATTTTAATAAAAAAATAAATTTGCTTTTAGAATAGAATAGAGCAGAAAATCCTTTTATTGTCCCAAAATGGGGAAAGCGGGGTGTTTACAGCATCAAAGGTTATAGTAGAAGTGGTCTCACAATGTGCACCTTAGAAAAGTGTACAAAAATAACAGATAGGACAATAATACTAAGTATTGTCCTGTACAGTGTTTTATAATATAATACTCTGTATCTGGAGGATAAAAAATTCTGAATTGCATCCACAATAACAGTTGTGGACATTTTTACATTAATGAATGTGAGAAAAGTAGCAGCAACATCAGAGATGTGCAAAAATGAAATAACAGCAGCGTGCTATTGGACTGACTAACACAAAAACTGTGCAAAATTCAGCATCAATGTCAACTTATTGAGTTTATTGGGAACAGTGATGGTTATAAAGTAGCGGCTGGGAGGAAGGATCTGTGATAACGCTCCCTGGTGCATTTAGGGTGCAGCAGTCTGTCAGTTAGGCAACAGCATCATGCATAAGCAATACACAAATCCAACTAAACATAAACAATGGCCAAGAAATGCAGGAAGTGTTATGCATGAACTACATGTGATCTTGGCATTTCTATTGAATGCACCAATGAATTGACAAATGCTTGCATGTATCACCTGAAGCTACTAAAAGAAAAAAATCGGTCCGCCAACGCAACGGTCTACCTTTAACTGTTAGATATGGCGGCGTCGGATGGTCCCACAACCTGCTAAGGAAAATAACTGCAGAGTGAACTAATGCCACCAGATAATTTGGCTTGGAAACTTATGGGGCCAAATGGACATGATGCGAATTCTGTTCTGTTCTGTTCATTCTTCAGGCCTTAGGAATCAAACTAACGAGAAAAATAACAATCAATCCTCTTTGAAGGTGAGATATTTGTCATAATTTTTGGAAGCTAAACATTTTATACCATTGGTTTTATATCAATATTTTTTAATACGAAAAGAGGGGAAAAAATCTTTTAAAAAACAACCTAATGTAGAATTATCAATCTATTTTGACTTAAATAGACCTCCATATATATGAAAGATTGAGCATAAAAAGTCCTAAATATATTGTTTAAAGCAAAAGTTTAATTTCATTATTATTTGAAATTATTTCACATAAGTGACTAAAGCTTCAGAAACTCTACAGTCTCTACAGCCAAAGCAGGCCTGTAGTTTTATTGCCGGATTTATGCTTAACGCGTGCGCAATTTCCGCGCCTCACTTCTGGCTTCCACACCCCCCTTTGTAACGGCAAGCAGACAGAATTTCAACACTAAACACCTACGCAGACAGATCCGTGCAGAGAAAGGTGGCGAGCAATGATGAACCTCCAGAGATCCTGAGATTTAACGTAAATACCACAAGTATCAACAGGTTACTGAAAAACAATCTTTAAAAGAAATGACTGTTGCTCTTGGACATCATAAAGAGGCTTTAAAAAAGTTTTACACAGCATTTTTGCAAACATTTTCCCAATGCTTTTATAAAACTTCACAAAGTCAAAAAGGCAGAAATAGTTCTGGCAAAGAAGTGCAGTCTTCCTCACAAAGGTCTTTTCAACACTAGCAAACTATAAGTCAAAGCTTTTTAAGGTCAGGACCCAGCTGGGATTCTGGTTTAAAGAGAAAAAAAGTAGTTCTTGAGATTTTTCCAAACTGCTGGTTAAGACCTATAAATTAGGCTGAACTGAAGTTACAAACTTTAGAAAAAAGCCTCCATCATTTTTTTATTTTCTTATCAGCCAGCTTTTTAGACACTTGATATGAATAAATTAAACATAACAGATTAGATTCGAATGATTTCATACCCGCAATCTGTGGGAATACCAAGACTAGCTAACAGTTAGCGATGCTAACGCTACATTTAGCATCTGCTACCAAGCAACCATCTGCTTTCCTATCTGCCTAAATAGCTAAAAGGGTTTTCCGCTCTTTCATTTTAAGAAAATGAATCTTCTGCAGCAGCCATTACTACCTACATTAAAATACAGCAGATTATATCGACTTTTTTCGTGTACATTTATTTCAGCTTTTACATGGATTTTTTTTTTTGAAGCCTTGACAAATTGGTCTAAAATGAAACAACCCTTTTTGTGTTGTTTCTTGTGAAGTTTTGCTGTCTTTCTTTTCTTTTTTTCTTAGAGCTTTTCAAAAGTAGTTCATCCCTGTAATTTTCAGTCAATCAAACTTCTTTATTGTGAACTACAATTTACATTGCAATCGAAATTTTAGTTTCAGTACAACCGTTCATCACAATTCGTCACATACATTGAGAGGGGGACGGATTTACTGAGGCCATGCGTGCCGCAGAATGCTGCCATTAGAAAGAACGGCGCGTTCTTATGGCTTGCCAGGTTCCCACCGGTTACCCAGGCGGTTACCTATTATTTATCTCTGTGGAAAGATCGGAGCCAAATTGGGGAAGAGAGGGAAAAAAAAGCCTATTTAACACTTTATCCTTGACAGAATACAGTTTGAGATATCAAAAAACCTCTGCACAAGAAAAGCACATGTACATGTAACACAAAACAGACATTTCAGTAGAGGGGCACATTGGAGGCATAGTCACTTTGGCTACTTTCATACTGCAGGCCTTGATAGTCAATTCTGATGTTTTTGTGAAATCCGATTTTTTAGCTTTGTCGTTCACATTTCCAAATATATGCAACTTGTATGCGATCTCCTGTGTGAACTGCAGTCATATGACGCAATAGCCTCACATTTGCAGTAGAGAACGCGATGACATCACACGCCAGCATGCTCTGTGTTTACGGAAGTAAACATGGATGGTCGTGCCAGAGCACATCTAGCGATCTTTCCCAACCATAAAAACACAACCTTTTCAAAATTGTTAAACATAAATACTGCTCTCCGCGTCATTGTCCGCCATAGCAAGACCCAGAATAGTGACCTTTGTCGGGTATTAATGGCGTTCAGGTCGGATGAATGCGACATGGCCGTTCAGACCCCGGTCACATTTGAAAAGATCAGATTCGTATCGGATTCGGGACCACATAGCCAAGTGGCCTTGGTCGGATTGGAAAAAATCGGATCTGTGTTGTTCAGACTGCCATGAAAAGATCAGATCCAGGTCGCATATGGGCCAAAAACATCGGATTTAGGTGACTTTAGGCTGCAGTGTAAACGTAGCAATTAAATCATTCTGACATTTGAGACATTTATTGTGTGTGTATGATGAATGTCTGCTACTCCCTTCCCATTTCATGAAGATGACATGGATATAGATAAGTGCAGCTGAATAAATTAGAACATCATCAAAAATGGAATCCAGTTCAGAAAAATAAATGAGAACATGAATCCCTTCCAGCTTGTATTTGACTTGGAGCTAATAAGCAATGATGTAGTGAAATAAATCTACGTTTTGCTGATGTTCTGATTTTTGAGTCTCACCTCTACCTGCAGTGACAGCCACAGATTGCTCAGTGTTGTAGACTGTGGAGAAAAGGCTGCTATTCAGTCCTGCAACACACTCTGAGATAGAGAGATGGGACTCTAAGAAAGAGGAACAGCTGTTGTGTTGTTAATGACCAACACATAACAGATCTTTCTCTCACATTTCTGTTCACGCTCTTTGAATTTTGTTCTTTTAATGTCTTACCTTCACATTCCCGTAATGTTGGTTTTCTTGCTCCATCCTCTCTTCTTTCCCTTCCTTTTTCTGTTTTATTTACATTGCACCTCGTTTAGTTTCTGACCCCCAGCCAGGAGGAGCTGCAGCGAGGCCTCAGTCCTCTGCCTCCTGGATCCACCAGCCTGGAGAGCTACCAGGCTTCTCTGGAGGAGGTAAGGCATTAATATGATCCAAATCCCATATGATTGTTTATACAAACCAACTTCAGCAGCATTTATCAAAATATATAAGTGCCTCAGCTTCTCTTTTTAATTTAATTTTAATTTAATTGAAACGGTTTTAGCCCAAGGTTCATTTGTGTTTTTCTTTTTAATTAAATCCTGCTAAAACAATCAGGAGTTTGATTCTAATGTGACAAAATGCACAGTTTATTACATCATCCATAACTTAATTTTAATATCAATACGTTTGAATTTTGTGTGTAAAATAAACACCAAAGCCTTCTGTTATGCTTTGAGTATGTTACCCGAAATGACTTTGCTCTCCAAAGGTGTTGACGTGGCTGCTGTCGGCAGAGGACAGCCTCCATGCTCAGCCTGTCATCTCCAGCCATGTGGAGGAGGTGAAGGAGCAGTTCCACACGCATGAGGTAGGCAGAGGGGAAACTTACTTTAATATCCTTTGCAAGAATAACTGATAGCTGTAATGTGGACTTATGACAAAAACATTGTCATGGAAATGTTGCGATATGCTGGCACTTTGCTGGTGTGTTGTTTCCTCTTTTAAAAACCAAGAAACATGCATCATCGTAAGATAAACAGTTTTCAAAAAGGCTAGTAGCTGACATATCTGTAATGGATGGAAGCAGGTGAATTAATTCTCTTAATTGCACGGTCTGTTTTACTGGCAACATTTATGTAGAATACAACGATGTAGCTGCAAATGTGTCATTCACCCTAAAGTCTTTTTGTTGTCACTTCTTAGCAGTCTAAAGTGTTCTTTCTAAATAAAAACCACACATTTTAGGCATATTTAGCCTAAAATGCAGTAAAAACGTTTTACTGCATTTTAGGCTAAAAATGCAGTAAAATAAGTAGAAATACTGATATGCAACAAGAAAATCAAAAGCTTAAGTGACAAATTTCCTGTACAAAGAAACGCAATGCTTCAGTACAACCAAAAGCTGTTTTCTTTGATGGTCTGGCTGTCGACTCTCTAAAGCCGGGCATTCACTGTATGATTCTTTTTGCCATTTTCGGGCTGATTCTCCAGTCGTGCGAGATTTTTTCCAACAAGCCTGTTTTAGCCTCATCCTTTGTCGTGCGTCGTGTAGTACGGGGTCCCCAACCACCGGGCCGCGGACCGGTACCGGTCCGGGGGTCATTTGGTACCGGGCCGCACAGAAAAAAGTATATATATATAGATATATAATTTATCGACGATCAGAGTCTGAGTGATGTTTTATTTTGAAAAATATAAAAAATTGCGGTATTCTCTCCCAATTACGTCATTTGGTGCATCTGTGCCTCTTGACACAGGTTAATTCAGTTCAAGACTCATCCTATCTAAGTCATCCTATCTTTGTGAAGCGGGATTTTCAGCGACCAAAATAAAACTACGGAGCAGACTGGACATCAGGAGCACACTTCGTCTGTCATTGTCTCCGATCACGCCTAGATGGGACCGGCTTGTTGTTTGATGTTGTTTTATTGTGTGACCAAAGGTTGGGGACCGCTGGTGTAGTATACAGGGAGTAACGAGGGGCGATCAGCCTCTCACAGCCACCTCCCAATCAGGAATTGTAAGGTCGAGAGAAAATCAAACATGTTTGAAATTCAGTCGGCCTTCATAAGGTCACATCAGAGCATTGGGTGAGCTGTGAACTTTTAAACCCTGCGGTTTCGTCATACAGTTTTAGCTGTAGCTGCGTTCAATGCTTGATATCACACAGTGTATGCCCAGCTTTAATGAGTAGAAGCTGCATAATGGCAAACTATTTTAATAGTTCCATGAAGTCGGCTGTGCTTTGTGACAAGAAGTTGAAAGAGCGTGTTTAATGCACACTAAAGGGCGATGATTGTCATCCCTCCTCGTCTTCTGGAATAGCTTGATTAAGCACAAGCTATTATTTGGGAAATGTTTATAGGAAGTCTCCGACTCTCTACTCACCAGGGGTACATGGCGGAGCTGACCACACATCAGGGCAGCGTGGGCCGCGTCCTGCGTGCCGGTGCTGCGTTGCTGTCAGAGGGCAACCTCAGTGAGGAGGAGGACTCTGAGGTCAGGGAGCAGATGAACCTCCTGAACTCTCGGTGGGAGCACCTGAGAGTGGCAAGCATGGAGAGACAGAGCAGGTCTGTTGACACTTTTTCTTTTTGTTGTTTTACTATGTTCTAGTGTTTAAACCAGCCTTTCATGGGACACTAAACAAGGTTCTTTTGCAATAAAAAATAACTTAAAATTCGATTTAGTGATATGACCAGATTTGTTCTTGTTTTTTTTTTACTTATTCAGCTATTCTTTCAAATATTTGTTCATCATTTACATTTTCCCTTCAACTCTGACCAGCATGCTAACAAACATCCTTCCCACAGCATGATGCTGCCACCACCAGTTTGCTATTTAAGCAGATATGTACAATTTAAATGTTTGTCTGCTCTGATCAGAACATCTTGTTCCTAATTAGCAAGTTTATATTTTATAGGGTAAATAGATTCACTAGTATCATTATATTGTTTCTCATACTATTGCTTTGCTTTATGTTGGAGGTTTTAACTTTACCCCATTGATATTTGAATTATGCATTAAACAAATAAATGAATAAAACTAACATCTCTATATTTTTTATGGTATATCTGTTTCTTTTATTAGACATGCACATTTATGTTTTTAAAGCTAAATTTTGCCCTGTACAGACCTCAGGGATCACCTCACAATGATTTGAAATAAATATCTTACGACCCAAAACTTTTTGTCCTGCAACCCCCTGGGGAATCCCATCACCCCACCGAGTATTGAAACTTCTGATTTACTGCATGGAATTCATGGTCATATAGTTTTAAAGCTGACTTTAGATCTTTAGTGTCTGGGCCTCGTGTCATTTTGCTTTTTTCATCGTCTCAGAATGGGTTATTTTTGTGACAATTTGGAGAAAACATGTTTTTTATTTGCTGGCAGCACACCAACAGCAAAGGCTAAATGTTTATATTTTTGGGGTAAGAAGCCGGCCTGCCTTTCCTTTTGGAAGATTAAAAAGTTCACCTTTGAAGGACCTTTTTAAATGTTGACATTTGTAACTTGTCAAAAAATAGTACATTTAAGTGGAGTTCATAATGGTGCAGCCGAGTCAGTTCTAAGAAATATTCCCTGAGCTTATAAGGAGAAACTAGCACAGCCAGTATGAGGGCAGCACAAGTACATGTTGTTGGGCAGACATATAAGGATGAAGTGGAAATAATGGCTTTTAATTAACTTAAGTATTAAAATCTGCCGCTCCCAGAAGTCTTCAGAGAGCTCTTGGAGAACATAATCAAAAAATGGAATATGAGGTAAAGCAGTCATGAAGTATCTATGGACAACTTTGAGAGCCTGAAAAAAACAAATGTTGCTCCTGCTCTATACTTCAAAGATTTAAATGTTTTTTTTTTAGGGATGCACAATATAATCGGCCCCCTATCGGTATCGGCCTGTATCGGCCTTAAAACTGAATATCGGACATCGGCCACCCCACCGATATTTAACCCGATATTTGATCAGCTTCTGAGTTTCTAAAGTCTAAAAAAAACAAAAAAAAAACTACTTCTTCTTCCTCAAAAATTTCTTTTTTACAGACTTAAAAACTTCTAA